>NC_040034.1:11173324-11412644 GCF_000972845.2 Larimichthys crocea | reverse complement strand
GTGAGAATATCTAAGATTCAACAAGCATTTACTTTCAGACCCTCACTATTACTAACACAGGTCTATAGAAATTCTCTTAGTCATCTACTGACTCAAATCTGTTGAATACAACAGTTAGGCCCCTGATACAATTATCCCACACAAGCTTGCCAAACCTTTAATTATCAGCTCCAGTGCTAGTACTTCAAAATAGCACAGATTTACTGTACATACACAGGTATTAAAACAAAGGTGCTCAAAATGATTCAGTCCAATGAATCCCACACATCATCAGTTTATATCAGAGTCCCTTTTCGGTCAGAGAGTTCAGCTAGAGAGGATGCATGCAGGTCTGAGGATCCAGACTGGACCCGATGTGACCACAGAGCAGGTCACATGGGGTAGAACTGTGAGGCAGCCTCAGACGACTGGATCTCCACTTGAGCCATTTTAAACTGGGTGCACTGCAGCCATTTGCGCAGAGCAAATGGAGGAGCTCCTGACGTCTGGCCCTGCAGACACTGGTGGTTCACTCGGTTCTGGATGGCCTGGAGACGCAACTGCAGCCCTGCAGAAAGGTGCTGAAGAAGCAAGGAAGGAAAGGAAAGGAAGTGAAGGTGGCAACGTTATAGTTTTAAATCGTGCATGTTATTAATCTGTATCAATAATGGTAAAACATTTATAAAAGCCTTACCTTAAGGTTTGACTGAATCATGGGTAGCCACATAGGAATTAGCTGTAGGAAAGAATGAGTATGGATATATATTAGACCCACATGTTAAAGTGTTTATATAGTAACCATATAGTAAAACACTAGAGTTACAGCAAACCTTGACAAAGATGGTTGAGTTGCACTCCTGCAGGGCTTCCATCAAACTAATGACATGTAGACACACCATCTCTACCATCTGAGAGAAAAAATAAAAAACTGATTTTTTTGAACAAGCACACACATTTCCAGGTGCATTTTCCTACCTTAGCTAGCTTATATAGATCCCCAGTGGATAAAAAAATGCAGAGCACTCACCACTTTATTGTGAGCCATGAGCTGCAGGATGCTGGGTGTAACCCGACTCCAGAACTCCAGGCCAGTGAGGATGGCACTGGAGGAAAACTCTGTCTGGTTCTGGTTCAGCAGGGATGGAGCAGCGGCTGCCTGCTCGCAGTAGATGGTCCACAGTTGGGCAAACATAAAAGCGTGAAACAAAGAGCACATGTGCAGCACGGACGTCTGGGGACAGAGATCAAGACCAAAACAGAAAAGGCCAGTTAGGTTGTCATAGATCACATTGATAAAACCTGGGAGGGATTATATAAAGGGATTTTGTCCATCACAGACCTTTGACTGTTCTGGAAATCCAATGAGAATGACAATAAGATGATCTGCGATGTGGGAGCCAGCATCTAGAGGTATGGGCATACAGGAGGTGGAGCCCTGGTGCAGGGCACAGTGTGTCAGTGAGCCCAAAAGTAGCCAGGACAGCTGACGAATGTGGGACACACACTCAATGAATTCTTTTGGCCTGCAGAGAAAAATAATATTGAAATTCAGTTTCACAAATCAGATCACAATATATTCAAATCAAATTTATTCTCATACTTCACAGGCTTACATTCATTTACCAAGCTGCGTACAGATATATTTACTCAGTTATCTCCAGGAGAAAGTTTTGAGATTTCTACCCTTAGACTGAAACACCATCAGCAGCTTTTTTTTAATAGGTGCAAACTGAATTATCCAGCAACTGGGCCATTGATTCTGCTGAAAAAAGATGTTTTCAGATCATTTTTGAGCTGTAAGTAGATTCCCCTCTATTGTATCGCGCTGTAGACAGAAATCTCATAGACAGATATTTCACAATCTGGAGAATAAATCTAGATATTACTCGAGATATGCCAGGAAATATGTTTCTATGTCATCTGGATGAACTGACCTTTTAAGTTATTTAATTCTTCCTGAGCTAATCTGTAGTTTTGACATTCTCACCCTTGTTGCATGGTAGATGGAGGATGATAAAGCCATGGAAGATAACGGACTACAGCTTTGTTATCACGGTGATTGCCTTTGCTGATCTCCATGGCAGCGACTTGTGCCAAACCCACTTTCAGGTTGCCCCCGAAAGTGTCCTCGTGCAGCGGCTGACAGCAGGCCTTCATATGGCTCTGAATAACAGATTTAGAGTAAGAAAAGATAAGGCTGAACAACGGACGAAACATGGAGAAAGAAATACATATGAAAAGACACTAAGCAAGCTGTTGTGCTTACATGAACAAGACTTACTTTAAGTTTGGTTAGTGTGTGCATATCCGCAATGAAGTCCAGTAGTTCACTGATATATTGTCTCATGCATTCCATGGCTGCTGTTGTGCACTGTTGGGAACAAAAACAGACTCTCAGAAATCACAGTGGGGCCTGGCTTTGTTTCTTGCTGTTTTATGAGGCTGATTCTAATAAGATCCAAGCACACATCGACTAAAGTCTTACCCCTGGCAGCGTTGAGATCATGTGCTTTTGGATGATGGTGGATTCTGCAAGCCTTGTACCAATATCTGCACAAACAAACTGAGAAAGTGCACAGCCAGTTTTAGAATTGCATTCAGGATGAAACACTGTCATTGACTGTGTGTGAGGAAAACACAATATTTTACCTGGACCAGCAGTAGCAAGTTTGTGTCAGGCAGAGGAGACTTGAACTTGAGAGCCTGCAGAAGCTCTAACACCACAATGCGGGACATGTAGAACTTATCTCTCTCCTGGATGCAACGAGATAAAGAGTGGAGTAAATGTACTGATGCAGCAAGACTGCCTTTTTCTATTATCAGACTCCCTTACTCATGCTGCGAGGAGAGCATAAACTCTGTAGTCTGAATAGAGGGGGAAGGACAGGCAGCGAGAGGGGAGGCAGGGAGACAGAGAATAGACAGAGAATAGTGAAGCTGAGGAGTAGATTTAGGCCAGTCCAGATCTCTCCTCCCAGAGTCCCAGGCAGCTCAGATGAGGCTGTCAGGCTGCCTTTCTCTCTCCCTCAGGACAGGCTGCTCTCTTTGTTCATCCCTTCCACACAAAGCCCAGCTGCCTGTTTACAAACCACACTGTCATCTTCTGGCTTCCACTTTGCCTCTCTCTTTCCTCTATGCAGTCATGTTTGCTTATGTTAGGTGCAGGCACATGCTCCTCCGCCTTTACAGAATGCAGAGCTGCCTCTGACATTTCTCACTGTGTGGCTTGTTAATGTGCATACCTGTCCGCAGCGCTCTCATAATTAAAAGTTAATGGAGCGTGTCCGTTTGGTAAATGGCAAATCATACGCTCTCCTTAAGCTAGAGGGTCTAGACACATTTGGCATATAGTGCGGCTGTGACAAATGGTGCATGGTGAGACAAACTTTAGTGGGTCTAGAAGACTTGACTTTGTGTACTTAAAACCTGACCTCAAAAGATAACGTAACTGGCGGAAAAATCCTCACAGTGCTTCCCAGAAACCTCACCTCTCCATAAAAGAACTTCACAGGACCGGGTCCAAAAGCAATTGCTCATAGTGTCTCTGGGTTTTGAAAAGCGTATATTATACAGTGAGGAATTAAAGCGGGTGTAGAAAATCAATACTGCAGGAGACATAAAGCATGCAGTGTTGACAGTTGTGGAGGACTGAGGCTCCATCTGGCCCAACAGTGCAGACAGCCCTGGCTCCATCTCTGTCTGAGACAGCCTCTCAGAAACACACCATACATCCTCCGCCCTAGCACACCAACTAATCATGTTAATCAATACTGGCTGATTGCCTACTTAATCATCTGGGACACATGGCCACATTTCTAGCTGACTAGAGAGATGAGCGGGAGGCCTGTGAACACGAGCTCAACATTTTTAACACTGCAGATTAGTTTAAAAGGTTTAACTCTTTCAGCGCTGCATAAATACTAGATGTCAGCACGTTTCATTCCTACATGCGAAATCTTTTACACAAAAAGATGTAATGCAAACACAGTCATGAGTACCTTGTTGAAGGCTTTGTAACATAGTCCACATAGTTCTACGAGGTAGGAGAGGCTGAACATGCCATACTGGATGACAAAGCTCAGCAGCTTGGAGAAAGGCTCCAGAAGGCTCTGGAGGATAAAAAAGAGGATGCATGGTTAGGTATTAAAGGCTAGAAATCAGGCATATCAGTATGTAAAATTTTGCTCTAGGCTTACCCGGGTTGCATTTGTAGTTGGGATTTTCAACAAACAGATGATAATCCTCAAACTGGAATCCATGGGGCACTAATGAGACACACGGATTGGGGGGAAAAAAGATTTCAATCTGGACTTTGTGTTTTAAATTTGCCTGCAGTGATAAATTGAGTAATGTACTAATCTGACCTCCAAGGTCAAAAGCATCAAATCAGTTACAATTTTAAGGCTCTGTCCTACTGACCCCGACAAGGGCACTGCTAGATGCTTTTTCCTCGGCACATAATCACATTAAACCATATCAGACCATGACTAAGTGAGCGGAAGAGCCGATATCTACCTTAAGAGGAAGCACAGAGGGCAGTTTTGTGAGGAAGGTCTGGAACTGGTTGCAGATGGTTGTCCACAGGTTGCTAGGAGAGTCCATGGGAAGAGCCTCCATGAAGGTGGCAATGTTTTCCAGGCAGTGCAGCATTGTGCCCCCTGCTGGCAGACTCTTCTTGTTGTTCAAACCCTGGAGGGCACAGAGGCATAAACCATAACAGGGTTATATAATGAAATTCTGTAAGCAAAGATATTTCCATTTAACTGATCATTCAGTCCTGATCACAATGCTCATGCAGAGGATTTAGGATTGCTTGGATGAGCTCTTCATGCATCATTTAGTTTATCTTAACACTAACAATAAACTGGTACAGTGGAGCAGAGTAAGGCAGGTTTTCTTGAATGCCCTGATGATTTGTTGTTTTAGATGGGCTTATGCTGGACTGTGAAGCTAAAGTCACGAAAGCTTTTGCTTTGACAAGAGCTCCTCCTGCTGGTTAAATGACTCAACACAATTACATGAGAGAAAATCTCACCTCGAGCAGCATGTTGAGGGCAGCAACAGAACTCAGTTCATTAAAATCTATCAGGGAAGATGCAAGTGTTCGAAGAAAACTTCCATCTGCAAAAAGATTTAAGAAGAATGAAGATGACAGTATGTCGAGTGGGATCTTATGAAGTTGGACTTGTAATTATGGAAAAAAATAGAAACATCAAAATAAATGTGAAAAGAAAATCAGTAAAATATGCATCTAATATAGTTTACAAATTCTAAAAACTAATAAACACACAGACCTGAGCAGTTAAAACATGTTGTAAGTGTTGATAGAAATAGTGCAAGTATATTTTATGGATTTTTGATTTTTAGTAGTTGGTGGTATGAGCAGACCTTTGATGTTACTCTGGAAGAGTTGGGGCAAGATGCCATTAGGGGCCAGCTGGTGAAACACACAGCGGAGAAACTGCTTCGCTACACCTGCTACATTCCCTGGGATTAACATACTGCAAAACATCACAGGGAGAACGGCTGTGTTGGACAGGCAGTTACACTTCACATCTATTATTAAACTCATCTATAAGCATACTGAATCATGTGAGCATTCCTGTGACAGCTTTAATGTCTCATACCTCTCAGCTTGTCCAGAAAAATTGGCACTAGATGCCAACCTGAAAGAAGTTAAAGCAGTGGATTAGGACTTGGGAATGAATTATGCATGAGCTCTAAGGGTGAGTTATGAAATTTCATTTAACGGTGAAGTGCTGTGTGGATATAGATTACTGGAGTGGCTGTACCTGCCCACAGACTGCATGATGTCGAGAAGCATCGGAGCAGCCAAATCAGGGCTGAGGTGGATGAACATGGAAAGAACAACCACTGCAAGGCCAAGAGTCTCCTCATCATATTCCTCCAGCACGGCTGCACAGTCTCGACACCTGGGACATCACATGGAAATTAACCAGACTGGTGTGAGCATTAAGATGATTTGTTTCAAGACAGGTATAGATGTCGATTGATTCATCCACCTGTCAGACATTGTTGTCGGTTGCTCATCGATGAACTCTTCAGGAGCAGGGACAAACATGCTGACTGTGCTCGGTGCAGAGAGCAGACTGGTCTTTGTAGGACCTACAAAGGAAATGAAAGAACAGTAGACTTTTGGTAAGATTTGATTAGATGTTGATAATGAGGGATAATATGTTAGTTTATATATATATAGCTTAGCCCTCTGTATAGAACAAATGTGTCTAAATTTAAGTGCACTAGTCATATTTAACAAGTTTAAATATGAGTTGTCAAAGCTACTTGTCAACGTTCCAAGACTAGATTTTATGAAGCTTGTCATTATCCATGGGTTACAGAGATAGTACATTCTGTGGGATTAGTGCAGGCTAAAAATTGACCAATTATTCTGTACTAAAAGTAACAAATCTTCCTTGTTTGTCAAAAAATAATGGCCACTTTTAGTGGAGTGTTTCCTGATTTGAATTTTTACTTGTCTTTTCTTCTTTATTGTGTCTTTGCAAAGTTTGTTTCAATTAGTGATGAAGTGTTGTTTTCTTTTGTTTTCTTGCACATGTGTCCATATATCTCCTCGATTATTGTCGAATAAAGAAATGTATAAAGTGACTGACCCGTCTCCCAGGTGCTGATGTTGTGTGGCGCACTGGACTGATGTTCCAGCTGTCTCTTCATTAGCTGGCTCATGGTCAGAGCTCCTAGAGAGCCTCGCTTCACCTGACGGTACTGAGCTAAAGGTCAGACAGAAAACAACATCTGGGTTGAAATACCTGCTAAGACTGTTTTTGGCAATGCCAACAAATGTGTGTGGTTACATGGAAAGTAGACACACATGAAAAGAGATGGTGAGGACAAAATTAAGTCAGATATTTTGCTTAGTCCTTTTGAGGAACTATAACATTACAATTATACTTATACTAACTAATTTTAAAATTAGTTTATAATAGGTATTTTGCCTCCTCCCCTGCTTGTGTTTCCCCTTCCCTTATCTGTCTGTCACCTTGTCACTCTCTGATGTGTGTGTTGCTGGTCGTAACCTGTTTTCCCTCTCTCCTGCCTGATCACTTCTACCACCTACCACCTGTGCTTCTCATCATCCAGTCAGCCCCCGCTGTATAAAAGCCCAGTATAAACTTCCAGACCACATTTTCAGTCTCCCTTGTGGTAAAAACACAGTGACTGAACTTCTGAATTTTTAAAAACTAGTTTTTGTGATTCCTGCCTAACCTTGCTCTCTTTCTGCCTGAGGAAATCTTGTCCTCCCCCTGCTATGTCCAGCTGTCTCATATCAACACCTGTTCCTGGAGTTTTTTTTTTTTTTTGCCACCACCAGCCCTGCACCGTACAGGACCTCCTCCTCCAGACCTCATCCTGTCATTCTGCTCCTAGGAGTTGCACCTCTTTGATTTGAATACACTGTTTAAACTAATGCTGGTCTCAGGCTTGTGTTTGCATATTGAGACCTAAAATAATAATAGTTATTTTTTACATTTTCTCAGGGATTTTACAAATTTTATAATAAGATGTCAAATAATATTACATGATTTTATTTCATATTTCAAAGTGTAATATGAAGTCTACACAAGATAATTTGCAAAAAGAATGTATAGAATATGTTTGTTTGTTTGTTTGTTGTCTTCACAGGTAATATATAAGATAGCACACAGATCATTTTAAATGGTAAATTAAGGCCCTCATTATGATACCACAACAGTCAGATTGATTGAAGTTTATAAGGAGACTAAGAAGTATTTGGATCCTACTTGATACTGAAGAGCGGTGGCTTGTTTCAGGCATAGCAGCTTCAAGCGTTGGGGCTGAGGCAGATTCTCGTGGCTTTTCCAATGTAGACAGAACTTTGTGATCTGCAAGGCAATATGGGCGGGGCATTGGCATCAGAATATATGCCAAGAAATAAACATCCAGTAGTAATGAACACTACTTTTGAGGAGATAGTTAAAGTTTATTTAGTGCTAATTTGATTGTAAGGTTTCTTATGTGAAGTTTAGTGTTTTGTTTTCCTCGCCACCTCTTCTGCTTCTTTTATGCCGGATTCTATAGTTTCAGAGCTTCTGATGTGTGCTGAAAAACCTCTTAGGTGTTAGTATGAAAGAAAAGGAAGAGTGAACACACAAATAGAAACACACCACAGGACACCACACGGTCAGAGTGGTTAGTTAAATAATGATTTGTGGCAGTTTGAACATGTGTACATTTATATTCAAACATATATTGATATTATGTATTATTTACATTTTTGCTGTCCAACTACATGCATGCCATCACTTTTAGATTTTTCCGAGTATGCTAGGCTGCCATTGGTTTCCATCTTTCCATCTTATATCTATGTTGTAATGTGGTGAAAGTGTAGATTGATTTGAATAGTCTGCTAAAAAAAATCATAATGAAACTGTATTTAAAATAGCACATTTCATATTGCACAGAAGAAGCAAAAAAAAAAGAAAGGACATGGGAACATTAAAAATATAGCATGAAGGAGTTTCTTTTCTAAAGAAACACATTTTAGCTTTAGATTTAAAAAACAAATAAATAAACAGTAAATACATATACACACTCTGGATGTGATAAAATATAGTAAAAGCTTCCAGGTGAGAGAGGTTTAAAGTTGTAAGTGAGGTCACTCTTCCAGAGTTGGTGTATGAACTAAGTGCAGCATCACTGTTGGATTTAGTGAACAGTTGATGAGAGACTCAGCAGAACACTATCTGTAAACTAGATAATTTTCTGCTAATTGAATTTTATATTGTACAGAAATGGAAACCACTGGATGCCTGGAATCATGGAAAAAACACTCAGCATGGTTTGCAAAATGATCCGATCTAAAGTATAAATAATCTGTAGAAATTTGTCAAAAACATTATTATTATTATTATTATTATTTAAAGAAAGATATTTTTGACCACACTGGTACAAAAAAGTGATCATTATGACTATTAAAGGCATTTGATAAGCTTCATCAAATCTTAGACATTACATAAAAAATGATTCTTCTAATATGCTTTAAAGATTAATTAAACGGCACAGCACCTGAACTGGTAAAGTATGAATTATCCTCATCCATCCTTCCTTCTTACCAGTTTCTGTGGCCTGCTCACCACCCAGCTTGTCGAACATATTGAAAGTGATGTCCAGGTACTCCCTCTGGATGGCACTGACAGCGATCTTCCTTTGCTTCCGTTGTCGGGGCACAATCTGGATTTTGAATTCTGCCTCATCATTGTCGTCCCCATCGTCAGGTTTTGGGTCGCTGTCCCCTTCATCGCCCATGTCGTCATCTTCTTCATCATCCCCATACTCTTCTTCATCGTTGCTGTTACTCTTGCTTATTTCTGGTGAGGAAAGAGGCTCTGCTTTGTCTTCTGGGATGTCCAAGAAGATGGTCCTACCAGAGGGACTTGTCCCTAGTCCCATCCCGGACTTTACATCCTCTGAAGTCACAGAGTTGTCATCTAGAGAAGTGCAAGGGACATGTGGGGTCTTCCTCAGCAAGTCTCTCTTCTGCTTCAAGGTCATGGGGCTGTCATGGCAGACATTTTCTGGTCGGTCAGGAAGATCCAGAGAGGTGCTGGGAGTCACACGGTTTGGCTTCTTTTCATGAAAGGGTTCCTCTGAGCTTCCCTTTTCAACCAGAAGGTCTAGGGTCTTTTTGCCACTAGAACAGTCCTCTACACTCACCTGAACCACAGGAGACAGTCGCAAAGTGTTGCTGCTTGCAGGGGAAGCCGAGATCTTTGGACTCCCATTGAACTTGGTTATGATGGTGTTAAGGTCAAATTCCTCATCGCTCTCTACAATCCTTAGAGGAGGCAACGGTTCAAACACCAAGGAGTCGCTGTCTGACATGGAGAGCAGTGAGTGTTTTTCTGGAATGGAGGTGCAGTCAGAAGAGAGGTCAATGAGGTCTTGATCCTCCTTCCCCTGAGCCGATCCTCCTAGTGAGCTCTGATCCAACTTGTCCTCAAAGGTCTCCATGCAGCTGAGGCGAACCTCTGGGATAACAGGCTTGGAGATGTCCGACTGGCCACCTCGAGAACCTCGCCGGTCCACGCCATCACTGCCCTCCACCCGAACTGAAGAGCCATCGGATGATCCTTTGCCATGATGCCGGCTGTGAGACGTGGATGAGGATGGAGGCAGGACCACAGGGGGTGCCTGCATGTCACAGCGATCAATGCAGGATTTGCGTCGATGTTCATCCAGATTGAAGAGGATGGAGTCAGTGTTGGAAATGTCCAGAGACTTCTGCTTGTGCATGGCCTGCAGCCGCTTCTTCCTGGTGCTCTCTTCCCTGACACAGTGCAGAATGCTGTCCTGAAGGGCACTGGCTTCACGGTACTCTGACAGCTCGATTTCACCTGATACACAAAAGAAAAGTGAAAGTTAATTCCAGGGAAAGCCTCCTGCAAGCTCCAAAATATGTTTTGCTGAAAATGATCGATGTGCTGTTATACTACACTTCACTCTGAGAGCCTCTGCTTCTTACTTTTCTTGGCATTCAGCTCTACCGGCTGGTACTTCACAGATTTGCTGCCACCAATCCTCTTCAGGCGAGCAAAGAAGGTCTGTGACTCCTTGTTAGCCGCACCAGTCGGCGTGTCATGAACGTCTGACTCATCGAATACACTGTCCTCCTCTAAGATGGAGAAAAACTTACATCAGCACTGCGCTGCAACAGATTCATTCACTGGGAAGAGTGTAATTTTCATCATACCCTATCATTACAATCTACATGGTATAGTAGGTTTTCCATGTAAAATGTTCCTAATTTCTAGTCATAAATAGAAACATTAAAAAAAAGATTTCCACAGAAAATCAATGATTCAAAAGATGTTTTCATGTCATCAGTGTATTCAAACAGCAAAGATCCTAAGATAACTCTAGGAATTAGCCAGCTGCTAAGTTCCAGTACACATAATCATTATTTATATGTATACGTTTTTTCTTGATGTGACACATTGTGCAGTCGATGTTTTTTATAAATTTGGTGTGGAGATAAACAACATCTTTCATTTTACTTCACCTTTTTCTTTCTCACTGTAGCGGCTCATGTTAGAGTTGTCACTGTAGAGTGGTCCCGCTGTGGCGTGGGGACGACAGCTGTGATACTGAGCATTCAGGGTGTTGATGGTGATGTGGATCAGATGGAGGACCACTTTACTGCCATCCATATCTCTGTAAGGGTACTGTGGTGCATAAACAAACATATTAAACTTATTTTGTACAACTGTCATTCTCTTTGTAATTCATACTATATATTATCAAGCAAGATTCAGAAAAAAACATGTTATCTAAGAGACTGAATGAATAATAATCCATGCAATGAATTGTCACTGACATATAGTGATTCAAAGAGTACCTTATAGAGGATAACTAATAGGGCTCTGAGCCACATCTGTCTGATGTGTGGCCTTAGGGCCCACAGAGAGCATCGAGGCGGCTGCTGAAAATAATGTCTCAGCTGGGGACACGTGCAGTACTTCAACACCTGGACCACAAGGGGGAGCAGCTGCTTCCCCAAACCAATATTATAGTCCATCACCTGGAAGGAACGACAGTTAAATCCATTAGCACAACACTGTTGTATTCTCACAACATGCTATTAAACATGCCAGTTAATATCTAACTACAGTCACAGAACACTGAAAAAGTAATAATTTATTATATATCAGTCACTTGTGCAATGCCGGCGATGAAGGCATTAAAGCAGGTAGAGGTGCGCATCTTCTGCGGAGCAATCATGAAGCAGCCCTCCTGTTGGTCATAGCCCAGCAGCACATACAGGTGACGCTTCACTGTGTTGAAAGCCTTGGCACTGCCGATGTCGGCCTCAGCGCTGCTCTGATCTTTAGCCATGAATTTCATGAGCACCATGATCAGCTGGTGAACCGTCTGGTGATCTATGCCGGCGTCCTCAGGAAGTAGGTCTCTGATGACAGTGTCTTCCTCAGGAGACGGGGTCTGGCCTACAATAGGGGCTGAAGCGTCAGGGTTAAAGTGCGGGAGAAAACGTGCTGCAGAAGTTGGGGAAAGGGAAGGTTGCAAAAGCAGGGGAGTAACGACACAGAGGTGGGGGGAGTCAACTCATCCTGAGTCAAGACAGGTAGAGACATCATCATGCAATATACATACATCAGTGTAACATGTTCATGGACAATTTAAATGGGGTAAACACAAAAAATGACCAGCTAGATGGTAGCAAGAGTGTTGTTTTTTTACTCCTTTTAGTGTCTGAATTAAGCCCGAAGCAGGATGAAAAAACAATGACTGTCAGAGCAAACGCTGCTTTTTCATACTTTCTGTCATAATTTCACAGAATAATCATAAAGATGATCATACTGTACCTTTCCTCCAATATGATGTTATTATAAATAATAATACTATATGTTTCAGATTTAGGTTGTTATTTACCTGGCAGGACTTTCTCTATCATATCTCCCAGTGTCGGGGCAGAGTGCTCTTGCCTCGTAAGCCTTAGAGCTAAAAACCACATATGAAGAACACAATTTAGGAAAATGTACAGGGGAGGTAGTACAGGACACATGTCTGAGCTTCATAATTGTCCAACACATGTGCACACACAAACACATACACAGAAAAAAAACATGCCATATCACCTAAAACAGTATAAGTCTTAGGACATTTTGACTAATCACAAATACCAAGGAGCCAAAACAAGTAACATCTTACAGAAACTCAGACAGGCTTCGGTGCAGAGCTAAAGATTAAATGGTAGGGAGTTCCTCCTTATTAAACAAACAGAAGTGTTAAGACATTCAAGTGAAATGAACGTTGAACAAACGAGTGAGGAGAGAAACATTAGGAAAAGGACCAGGTTTTGGTCAAATAGTATTTGCAAATCAAAAGATAGGACTTTCACCTACAAGGAATTGAAGATGAACAGTGATCACCACATGAGGATGATGCAGACTGTGTCATGTGCATATTAAACTTACTGAAAGATACAGTCATGGATTGTCATGACAAAGCACCTATGTGGCAACTTAAGTCTATGAAGGTATTTGCAAACACTGTGAGACCACAGACTGTGTGAAGTTCAGATTCAAACTCATAGGCAGACAGACTCATTGGTGCTACTCACGAAGACGGTTGCTCAGTGACTCGGGCAGTGAAAATGCCCGTTTAGACTCTGCCGGGCCTCCCTTCACACTGTCACGTAGGGAACGCACACTCTTCTGCCGATTCCTGGCAAAACGTGCCCGTCGTATCTTCCACAATGCTGCATCGCTGAGGTTGGCTACATTGGTTCGTACGGCTGTGATGGCTGTCAAAAGAAAGGTTATGAAGTTAATCTGGAGCACTACCAGGCATTAATGTTTCTGTTACAATAAATATGTCGAGGAACATGCAGAGTAGGAGGAGCAGGTGTAAAAACTCGTACAGCAGCTACGTACTTGTAGGGAAAGGAAACTCCTTGTTGCAGTCCAGGTGTAACTGAGCCTCCAGAGATAGTGTTTCAAAGCGGTTGACAAAGAACTCCCAGCTAAGAGCAGGAATGTCTTTCTTCAGGAAGTGCAGCAGCAGGAGTTTGCTGAGGATGATTGGCCGATCCCTCACAACGGTGTCAAACTGGAAATCCAGGCACAGGCATAACCCCTGGATAATAAACAATACACACAAATAAATACACAACAGGACATGAATATATCCAGCCCCATGAACGCACATGACTGTATACACAAAAAATTATGTTTATGCAATATAAAATTATAACGTGAATTTAAGCTGAAACAATTAACAATTAACTTTTAACTTTCTGAGAATTTGCTTGTTTTTACTTTACTCATCTCACACTTTCACATTTAGGTTTTGGACAGCTGGTAAGATTTAAAAAGGCAGTTTTAAGATGTCCTCTTTGGCTTTTTCTTTATTGCAATGAGATCCCCATAAAGTAGAAAAGAGTAGTAAAACAGTATAAGTTGTCAAAATCAGTTGATTCATCTATTACAGTATATTACCAATGTAAATGTCCATAAACACATTCATTCCTATTTCTGCATGCATATATTTTTTATGCAAAAACTGGAGTGCGCCTCCAAAATATCAATCAAGAGGTGGTAATGACAATTTCAGTACAAACATTTTGTCCAATCATAAACACTGGACTTTCCACTATGAAATTTCCACTATGGGCCAAACAGATCTTTGCACCGCACCTGCAGGGCCGGCCTCTTAATTGTGTCCAGTAGTAGTCTGGCTCGGGTAGCCACAGCTGGGTTAACGTCCTCCACAGAGGCCAGAAGGCAGCAGAAAGCGTGGGCCAGTGAGTACTTGAGCAAGTGGTTTTTCGTCACTGCACCAATGTCCAGAAACCGACACAGCACCGCAACCTTCTCCACTGGGAGTTTTCATGAGAACACAGAGCGAAAGGAAACATCATCAGCAATACAGACAGATTACCCAATAAGAAGAGCATAATTACCTACAGAACCAGCTATGAGGTCACTGATGACGATAAGCTAATGTCTCTATGTCATCATAGTTGTATCAATATAATTTTTTTTTTAAGAACTGAGAAATGTAATAAATGATATAAATAATTTAACATCTAGTTAAAATCAGTTTAATATCTATTGCTTATTTGGTATACAAACGTATAAAAAGAGGTACACAAATGTCTGTCATCTACTCTATGTGTAATATGTGGAATCAAATGAAAATGCATTCAGTCTTTAAAAAAATAAGATCCATCCAGTAATTGCTGGCTTTATTTATCACGACTCAGATTAAAATCTAAAAATAGATGCTGTATTTTAATAAACAATCACCCACTCTGAGTTTATGGATAACAGCCAGTGTGACCACTAGGTGTCAGTGTAGTGAAGTTAAGAGACATTTCAGGAGCGTCCCATTGCCTGTTGGTCACATTTAATGTTTTTAAAATATATTTAAGTTGTTTTGTTTTGTTGTTGTTGAATTATTAATAAGAGGGTATAATAATATTATTAGAGCTTGTGCTGGTATAAGCATTTCAACCTGTGATTGTAATTCACAATTTAACTCGGTGAAGACAGAATAACTGAGTTATTTGATCAATTTCTAGGGTATTTTTATACACAGTATGATAATAATTTTATACGTGTAGAGAATGATTGACTGTATGTTTGGTTTCTATTGTCAGTTTGATTATTCCCCTGTTTCACTCTATTCATACATCGAGTCAGAGGACCTGTCCTCTGCCTCTGTCTCAAGGTCATACAGCTCCTCTCTGCCAATCACAAGGCGAGAAAAACCCCTATTAATCCCACAATTCCTCTTTGCTGCCTGTTTGAGCCACACGGTTGTCATGACAACACAAGTGGGACCTGTGGTGGACAGTGATTTAAGTAGCATATTATATAAACAGATTGGGGGTCTTCCATGAAAAGTCCATTCATGCACCACCACTTTGCTAGAAAAACATGTCATTAAAACGAAAAATAAAAACTCCACTTGAGGACAGTTTAGTCACATCATGACGGGCTTAATGATGTGTGTATATCTGGATATGAGGTTGTACACTTTATGTAATCATCTTGAGAAGTAAACACAGATATCAGACACACAATATATGTTATCACCTGCTTCGAATCGTATTTTCCAGTCTTTGCTGTTGAAGTTTGTGTTGATGAGGTTCCAGAAGATGTCCGCCCCATGCGACAGAGAAAGGGCATGGAGAAGCTGAGGCACAGCCAGGGAGGCCAGCTGGCAAAACTCTGACTTCAACATGGACCACAGACTGAAACACAAATTAGACACACACACATGAATTGCTGTCAAGAAGTTGGTTAAATACAACAATTTTGCCACCAATTTCTATCAAACGAACAGCCAGCACACACCTCGGGATGAGCATCTTTTCCTGGATGTAGGCCAGAAACTGGGGGTGATCCTTGCGGGCAAGGTACAAACATTCTCCATGGAGACACAGGATCTTCAGGCAGTTCAGCATGTTGAACAAGATGTCAGGCTCCTCAAACTTAGACATTTCCTGAATACAGAGGAGATGTGTGACTCAGAGCGTACCACGTGTACACTTAAATAAATCACAGAAAACCTTCTTGAGGGCCTCCAGTCTGTTTGTGCCACAGTTTTAATATTTATTCAGTTATTTAGAAGCGCTACCTGCAGAATGGTGTATATGAGCTTCAAAGACACAGGGAGCTGCTGGTAGGAGAACTTTGTATCAGAGTTATTCTTCATGGCTGGAAGGAAGAAGAGTGAAATAAAATAATAAAACTCAAACAACTGAACAGACATGGTTAAATGATTATTGATGCAAACATACAGTAAGTACTACAACTACAGTACTATACACCTGTAGGATGAATGTATAGCTGGAGTAAGTAGCAAGTAAGCTTAACTTAGCATAAAGACTAGAAACAGCATGTGAAATGGTGAATTGTTGTTTTTACTTCAGTTTTTGACACAAAACATGATTAAAAAGTGCAAATTAGTGAGCAACAGAGGTGCTGTTATATGGATTTTGTCACCTTTGGACAGAGCCAGGCTACCTGTTTCCCCATCTTTCCAGTCTTTATGTTAAATTAAGTTAACCAGTGAAGACCACTAGCTTTATATTTAATGTACAAACATGAAAGTAGTATTAGCTCTCAACAAGAAAGCAAATAATCCCAAAATGTCAAACTATTTCTTTAAATATGAAGCTACAACCAATGCATTTAGCTAATAATTAATTTAATCTTTATTTGATAGTGCAGCTAACGCAGACAGGAAAGTGGGAAGAGAGAGAAAGGGGGAATAACATGCAGCAAAGGGCCGCAGGTTGTAAATGAACCTGGGTCGCTCCAGTAAGGACTAAGCATCGGTGCACTGGCACATGGGGAACACGCTCCAGCAGGTGAGAAACTGGGGCACCCTAGCTGTTAAGATTTTAATGTTCAATTATAATTTGGTTGACACATGCACTGTATATGCAACTGTACAAATACAACATTGTGTACAGAAGTAATACATACGTGCGTTATCAGGAGAATGGTTAATGGGGTTGTCACTGTGCAACCCACTTGGATTGTCTCCTTCCTCACTTCCATTCTCTGTCTCGATGGAAAAATCTGGCTGAGACAAGAGCAATGTCTCCTCCAAACTATCTGTAGGTTCCTGTAGGAAAACAAACACGTCTCTTTTGTATGTTTCATATATTCATCTGTAATTCAGCTGTAGTAAGATATTCATATATCGTTAGTGTCATTCACAAGTATTTGTAGAACTACATATTTGTAAGAGAGACATAGATTTACATTTATGAATATGGCGTTTTCTGTATTGTAGTTTTGGACATGGCGGCTACATGGCATCCATTTTAAAGCCTTACCTAATTAATGCACAGGGTTCATTTAAATTTGTTGCATAAACATTTATGCTGCATGTCTCACCACAAGGCGAATCTCTTCCCGGGGGGTCAGCCTCTCTAGGAGCTCACAGCCCAGCTGGTAGCACAGGATGCTGGATTGGCACAGGCTGCACTCCAGGGCCTTCTCATCCTTCTGGCAGGTGTGTGAGCCCCCCCATGGGGCCTGAAAGACGTTGTTGATGATGCCCACGATATCCTTCCCCAGGCTGCTGTCTAGACCCAGCATCACACCGTCATCCTGAAGCTCCATCTGGGACAGCAGTGGAGACGACCGTAAAAACAGGGGAACAAAAAGTGGAGCACGACGCAAAATCTCAAGATCCCACCTGTGTGCATTGTTGTTTTTGCACTGTGTGTTATTTTTTTTAACATGAATGAACTAGAAGAACTCTTCAAACTGTGTTGCATACTGTGTAAAAATGCACTACATCTTGGGCATGTATTTAGTAGTACAGTATAACTGGGTTTGTTTCAAGATTATGACCACTGACCATCAAAAATACACCTGTTCTTTTGGGAATATGATTATTAGCATTTTAGTAGCTGTTAACAGGAAGGTGTTATCACCTGCTTCAGTATGAGGTCAAACATAAGGATGAAGCAGCCAAGGTTCATGTCATCATCGTCACAGTCCAGATCTAGAGCGCAGTGGCCGGTGGCATGACCCAGATTTTTAAAGGGGCTGCAACGCAGGGGGCTACGGAATGGGCTTCTGAAGGGGCTAGGGAAGGGACTGAGGGTGTTGTGCTGCCCGCGGCGTCCTGGATCTGACACAACACTCACCTACGAGCAAAGAGCACATCACTGTATGAAGTAAAATATTTTTGTTTCCCTTCAAACTCATATGCATGCATCTGACAGTATTTTAATATTCACTTTTCCCCTGTTACTGACACTTATAATGACACATGAGTGCAAAGTTGCTTGGCTATACATTTCAATGATAAATCTACATCACAGTCAAGTTCAATTAAGCCCTTTAAGGGAGCTATATTTAGACATTGGCAGTTACCATGGCAACATCCCAATGAAGAGAATATGAGTGGCAGGAATATGTACATCTTAATCCTGAACAGCACAAAACATACAAAAAAGACTCTCAAAAGTGTGGCTGGAAAGAAAGTGTTGCTTTTGGGGGGTGTTGTGTACGGCCTGAGTTATAACTGTTTTCACAACTCAACTCAAATAAAGAGAAGAAGAAGAAAAACGGCATCATATCCTGTAACTGTTTTTGTATGTAGAGTTGACATCATGTTTCCCTCACCCTGCGAGCTCCAGTGTTGCCAGACAGATCTGAGGCGCGCGCCTTTCTTTGATTAGCCAGTTCTTTCAAAGAGTTGACTCCATCAGAAAACATCCCAATGAGCAGCTGCAGAGGCACCACAATGTCCAGTTCTGACAGCACCTAGGTCCAGAAAAGATCCATTCACAATAACACAAACAAGCTACTCAAGACCTACAAGCAGATAGCTTTGGTTTTATTCCTGATGCTTTTCATGCTGCTCTATGCATTTAAAATAACATTATATAAACACAACTGTAACTTTTCTGAAACAAGTTACTCACATCTAGACCTATTAGAAAAAAAGTTGTAAAAGCTTTTAAAATCATTTTTATGCAATAACATGGATACTACATGCATAAATAAATACCAGTGAAGAAAGTGACCAAAATGGGAGCGAACTGGTGACAGTTATAACAGTATAAACACCTAAGACTGCACAGTACGAACATAACACAGAGGTACACCACATCCAACTGTGCACCACTTCTCTGTCTCATCTGAATGTGACCTATTTAATGAGTGTAAGTTAATGCAATCTCTGGATCCTAGATGTGACAGAAAACTTGAAATTGATCCATGTATACAGGGCAGCAAGCTGTGAGTGCATATGGGATGAAAGGCAAAATCCCTCCTATCTCTCTCAGTCTCATTCTGTGACCCAGATCCATATTCAGCAGGGTCCCTGCCCAGACTCACACTCTTATGACAACCTGTTCAATTCACACGCACTGTGGACAGAACCACGGGATGTGAAATGGACACAAAACAGCGTGTGTGTGCATTTGTGTGTGTGTGCATGTGTGTGTGTGTGTGTGTCTGTGTCTGTGTGGGTGGGTGTATGTACTTACATGCAGCCACAGCAGAGCCTGCTCTTGCACAGACGCTGGGTAGCCGGAGAATCTGCAGCTGATGAAGCCAAACATTTCTTCCATGGAGAAGGGCAGGGGGCACAACTCAATATCAAACATCTTACTGTAAGCAGAAGGCAGACACAGAATAGTACACTCCTCAGTTTACTCTTATTATTTTTAATGTTGTTTCATGCTGCAAATTTATAATCCTCAATCGGAGTCGCTCTATTTCCTCTTTAGCTGGTGGTTTCATTTATGGTGCAAGACACTAGCAACGGCAACAGGGTAATTATAACATATAGAGTTCAAGAGTTTCATAGAGTTTCAAAATGTATTTAATTTAAAGTAGGGAGGCAAGTCCAAAGAATTGTGCTGGATTAGCTGATTAAGGCACAGAATTTTCCTGGGGTCTTAACAACTTGTCGTTTTTACATTTGTTTGTGCACAGATTAACCAAACAAGATACCATCTGTAACCTAGCAGTTTCCCCTGCGTACAGTTGCTATGCCAAGATAAGCTAATCACTTCCTGCTTCTAGCACATGAACATCAGAATGATAATCTCCGCAAGAAAGCAAAAAATAAAAGGCCCTCAATCCAAAAAGCATCAGCATTTTTAGTCTGAGATTCTTAAGTGCTGCAAAAGCGTGCATTAAGGCTGAAATATTCACAGTAAAACTCCCTTTTTGGCTAATGAATCTCTGTAGATAGTATTTTTGCCAAAAGCTGTCATTTATTTTTAATGTTTAGACTTCTAAAAAATGGTATACTGTATATTTATATAAGGTATATCATGGATTATGAGAAAATATTTTGTCCTCCCTACCCCAATATGCAATAACATAAGTCTATATTACAAGATTGATGACTACAATATGCAAACACTTTGAGGTGGTGGCTGTACCTGAGCACCTCCCGGAACTCTTTGAGCTGATTGTCGGGCACTTCTGTGCGGATGGCCTCCAGCCACTCAGGCATAAAGCACTCCCAC
Organism: Larimichthys crocea; assembly: GCF_000972845.2. NCBI lineage: Eukaryota > Metazoa > Chordata > Actinopteri > Sciaenidae > Larimichthys > Larimichthys crocea. The sequence continues at coordinate 11,392,129 of NC_040034.1, read as the reverse complement.
AGTGGTTGACTGATGACGTTGTAAGGTATCAGACACAGGATCCGGTTCAGGCCCTCCTTCAGCTGGGTCACTGTGCTACATGATTTGTCCCAGTAACCTCCCACCTGGGGGGAAAGGTATGCACAGACTAACTTAGATCACAGCCAAGAGAGGTCAGATAGTGACCTGCCCTTCATAATTTTAAGCTGTTATTGACAAGGTGATTTAATGATATTCTTCATTTAGTGGTTGAAATAAGTTAGGAGCTATAACTGAGATAAACAGGAGATACAATGTGCATTGGTCATGTTAGTTCGTCTTAGTTGTGTTTTTTGAACAAACCATTAACATCCAGTATCAGCATCATCTATATCCTCTATAATTCCTGAACCATATACTGTTTAGTTGATCTGGGTCTTACCCTTGCAAATTCAACAGGCTTGGGCAGCAGACACATGACCATCACATCAAATCGCACTTCACACACTGTCTTTAGCCACTTGGTGACAAACTGAGGCTTTAGTTTTTCCACCAGGCTTCCGACCTCATCATCCATCATGTAGGCAGTGGAGTGAAACCACTGGAAGACCATGCTGACCAGCCGAGCCAGACTCTCTGTGGGCGTGTTCTCATTAGGGGTGCACAGGCTCACCTGGCGAAAGTCAGAGAAGTAAACTAATCAGTCAGGCGATTATGACTTCTGCAAGGCAGTGAATTCAACAGAGGCCTTGTACTGTACACATCCTTATCTCACATCTCCTTGTTATAAACAGACACAGGAAAAGGCCTGTGATTACACGCACCAGGAACCAGATGCCAAACTGACTGAGGAGCCGCTGGTCGTGCTGGTCGTCCTCCTTGTTATCGAATTCAATGTTGTCCAGAGAGTGGTGAGAGGCGGACAGGCCCATCTGACGCCGCCTGTTCAGCTCAAATTCACGTTGTTCTGCATGTATTTCTGCCTCCTTGAGAAGGCTGGATTGAAATTGTGAAGACAGGAGGGATAATAGAGGATTCACAGAGGTGCAGAGAAGACATAAAACAGATATATTAGCAGGGAAAGAGCAGGAGGGGAATAAAAACACAAACCTGAGACAACACATACATTACTAATCTAATTTCATGGAGTATTGTTGTCTGTGTAAAAACATGTCTCACAGCATTACAGGCATATGCCCGGTAACAATGGCTGTGTTATATCAGTGTAAACACTGTGGATGTACCTTATAACAGCTTCCACAGTGCACACTAGCTCCTCCGCTCCGCACTCCCGGGTGTTGATGGGAGGGGGCGAGGTCTGGTACAGATGGGTCTCCGCCGCAGCCCCCACCTCACTGCTGTGGTGGTTGACATGGCAACGCTTGCAGTAGCGGACAGGCCGGTTGCCATGGCGCCCACAGCAGCCAGCCGAGAAGCAGGTGACCACAGCCCTCCTAACATGAGAGCTACAGTTCTACAAAGCCAAGAAACAGTGGAAAGGAGGAGGCAGAGGAGGAGGAGAGATCAATTTACTTCTATTCTGGGCAGAAGGCAACAAAACACAGCAGATTAGCCAATAACGCCTGATGACAAGCCTCTAAAAATAAACATATTTCCAGGCCTCAAAAGCAAGTAACTGGCAATGAATATCACCCTCTCTAATATGCATTTCTTTAGAGATGTTGATCTGTCTACATCTGCAGTAATAGAAAAAGTCTTTATGCGTCCCCACGGTGTCTCAGGTTTCTAAAAATAAAAAGCATGGCACAAGGGAGCCATCCTAATCTGATCAGCCTCTAATCTTGTGCCATTAGAGGGATGCAGTGCTCCCTATCAAATTAACATATCTGTCCTCTGATGGTGGGCTTTCTCATTCACCTGTCTGGCTTTCAACGACAAAAAAACCCTGAAATTACTGATGTTGTTGTTCTTTACAGTATGTTCTATCTTGAGCATCAGGGTGTATTTATAAGTGGCTACTCTCAAATGAAGAGTAATGCCTCAGTTAATGATGACAGAGCTGCTGTAAATCCAGGTAGGAGTTTAAAGGGCTTTCTGAAATGAGTGTGACAAATCCTGATCAGGAGGGGGGCTATGGATTATAAACTGCTGGACAAACCAGGACAGAGGCCAGCTGTTTCCCCTGACAATACCAGTCGACTGCTTAGAATACCTGAGATTATCTCACACTCGGTTTTTCCGGTGTCTCCTTGGAAACCAGCAGGGAGCACTTGCCCTCAGCAGTGCGTTCAACAACAGCGAACAAACATCACGCCCCAGCAGCTTCATTTGAAATGATTTGGCCTTTACAGAGCTGCTCCGATGAATGAGGAAAACATTTCAGGTTCATAAATAAATGACCTTGCTACGGATCACAGGTAAAATGGATTTCATGAAATATCAGGTTCAATCTGTTGCTATTTTCAGTGACACTACAATTTGAAGCATTCGTACTGTTTGATCTGAGTTTCGGGTGCTCTGGCTAGGCCAGGACTTCATTAATTTCAAGATGAGGTTGATCAGTAATAAAAAAAAATGGACAATTATGGAAAATCACTGGATAATATTCAGTATGATATCATGCTGTAATGGGATAGATCACACTGAATATGAGCAAAAGAGAAAGTAAACAGTGATTAATGTTCATGTTGCAATACAAATATCTTACCTTCTTTTGACATATGGCAGATATCTCTGCTGTAAAGACAAATTTGAAAAAATGAACCAAAGTAAGCGCTTCTGTATATTGTAGATTAAATTAAATATATTAAAATAAATAAAAATGTACTGTATATACAGTACAGTATATACAGTATGTCGCTTTGTCTGCAGGAAGCAAGACCGGCTGAAAGAAACTCCTTTGTGTTTGCGATCTCTCACCTTGAGGCAGGAGAACATCAACAAGCCATTCTGCATGGTCTCTGAAAAGGTCAAAGAAAGGTGTAAATAATACTTGAGTTATAGGCAAACCATATATATATATATATATATATATATATATATTCCTACATGCTGGAGAAAAGGGAAACAAGTGGCTGCGTAGTTTTGTGGTGTTTTGTGGTGATGATCTCATTATCAGCACAAGAGAATTATGTAACCATGGCGATGTATTTCCCCTGGGTTAACATGAGGAATAATGAGGCAGGCAGTAGGTGATGCATGTTTGGAATGGCATCTTATTGAAGGAGGGGGAGGATCCGGGGCATGGAGAAAAGAGGTGAAACAGATGCATACCCTGCTATCCTCTGGCTGCACTCCTCGCATATATAAAGAGGAGGTGGCTTGTCTCCCAGGGCAACAGAAAGAGTAGGATCTATACACATCTGTAAAGTAAGACAGGTGGCATTAGAATATGGACGTGGTATTTAAAAGGTGAATATGCTGATGTTTTATTTCCACGCAAGAAACTATTTTTGTTCCTTTAATTGACTGCACACAAATTAATACATGTGTTAAATCACAAAAAGTGATATAACACTATATAAGTAATACAAATGATTTTGCCATTAATAACAAAAAGAGGGTATACTTTTAAGGAATGACAATTTTCATGAATCCACCAACTGAATTTATAGCAAACATAACAAAATGATGTATCCTGTGAAGCAAACATTTCACCCATTCTCTATTTTTAAACCACGAGCTGTCACTGTGACTTTATGTAAAACACACAGATACATTTAGCTTCTTCGCTGTTGTTATGTTTTCTGTTGCAGTTGGACATGCTGTCAAATGATGTGCTCTGAAGAGATAAAGTTCAACCCCTATAGACTCTTGCCAAAAAAAAATGGTACCCCTTCCCCCTTCCCCCTTCTCCCTTCTTAATTAAATTAATACTTAATTCATAATTTTCTTACAGTTCCTTAGAATAGCATGCAAAACACTACATTTAATGCAGCTAACATTTTCCATTTGTCTCTCTCACGTACTACTAGTATATGAGGGTAGTACATCACAGTCTTGCCCAAGAAATCATGCCACACCTATACCTGTCTCCCCACGCCTCTGTGTGGATGGCTGCGTGCATATGCTGCGCTCTGTTCTCTTGCAACCTGTGCCTGGCCCTGTGCTAAACCTCAATGCTCATGGCCTCAATGTTCAGATGGCGCACTGTAATTTACTGCGCTCACTTGATGCCACCCTACCCTCAAGGGCTGCGTGGGGTCATCGCTTCCAATTAAGCCCCCCTCCCCCTGTGCCCCCCTCCCTGCTCCTGGTAATTGAAATCTGGCCCCTGTCCGTGCCCCTGTTCCTACTCTATTTGTCAGATTTGAACACAGTTGAGTAAAGGCAGGCGGAGCTGATAAAGCAGAGCAGCAGCAGCAGCAGGGTCCGGTGTAAAGACGCATAGAAGTTGATATCATTACTCCATTCCCACAGCTGCCTGGGCATGCACTGATTTATTTACAGAGGGGTTCACAAAAGTAAACAGGCCTATACGCTCGGTTGAACTCTGCAAGGCAATCTGGCACATGCCCCATGCATCCCAGTTGAAGCTCTCTAGGGATGCAGCTTTTATATACACAGAGCCCTACTAATCTATCCTCTTACGGTAACAAGGCATTGCAGACGGCATGTGGGATCTTTTTTTATGCAATCAACAGCCATAAATGCAGCAGTGATTTAAGAGTTAATGTTTAATATATTTAAGACTGAAGTCACCTTGACAGCAGGTTTATTGATGGCATTGTGGCACTCGATATGTTGACAGTGGATGGGGTTCCAGGCTGATCCAGGAAATTAAAAAGAGACAGAAGATTGGCAGTAGGGAATGGGAAAAAGGAGAAAATAGGGAATAGGTTAGACCTTTAGTCAGCTCAAGGACAGATCAAGCAGCAGATGTGACATTAAGAGTCTGACCTGTGTACTGTAGCCCCCTGTATTCACTGATGGCTCCTGGTGGTTTCAAGTTGGGCCAGTAATGAAACAGCATCTGTACTGCTGGAGGCTTTACTTGGGATGGGCCATAAGATATGACATAAAGAAGGTCCTGGACACAGTATGAAAACATCAACAGTAATTACAAATGCAATGATATTCAAATACATTTGCATACTAATAAAGGCAACAATTTAAAGTTTTTTATTTCATTTTTTATTATATCCATTAGGTAAAGACTAAATGTTGCCTGAGGACATTCATTGCTCAATATATATGAAACATTGAAGTCCATACTGCTCTCATGTCTCTAAATATGAAGCTAGCACCAGGAGACCTTTAACTTAGCTTAGAAGGTCATGTACAAACAAGTTCTGGATACTTCTGGGCTGTTTTTTTATACTTCAGTTTTTGTGTATGGGTTGATTAGCTTTTTATTTTTTACCTTTAAACACAGCCAGGGTAGCTGTTTCCTCCTCTCTCCAGTGTTTATACAAAGCTAAGCTCTTCTGACTCAAGCCTCATATTGAACACACATTTGTAAGATCTTCTGTTTCAGCAAGAAAGTGTGGATTTCTCCAAAAGTGAACATAGTTCACGTGAGCAATACGATATTGTGTAGAGAGTTTTTATATTTTGGCCAGGCAGTGTTTTCAAAGATATTTAACTAGTTAGTGAAAGCATGAAATTCCAGGTTTTGTTCCAGATGTAAGATCTCATTTAACTTCATTCAAAGTCTCGGTGATATTTGTTAGTACTCTAATAAGTAAAATATATTGCCCATGAAGACAGCCTTTCTTAATAGTAAGTAACGTAGCTTCCTTCATGTGTTTTTAGACAGTTATTTAAAACCTTTTTAAAACTTACTTCATTCCTTAAATGAAGTAGCCATGCAGACTTGCTTATAGTTCTTTCATTGGCGCTGTAGTTTTTTCTGGGCTCACATGGTAATCATTGTTTAACATTGTTAACCGTTTTAATTTCTCATAGCAACCGCTGCAATACACACATCAATATTTGTCTATAGAATATAGAAAGTAAATCCCAAGAACACAAATGACTGTATGTCTGCATTATGTGTTTAGAGTACCTTCCATACTTCCTGTTTGTGCTTCATTAGACACTCCAACAATTGACAGTGATATACTAGAAAGAAGTAGAGAAGAGAGCCGTTACTACACACCATTACAGTGTGGGGTGTATTTGTACACATGCTTCAAAACAATGGTTTACCTGGATTTGAGGTATACTGCATTGCAATCATGAGCATGGAGGAGGCAGACAGATTGACATAGGCTGGGACTCCACCCTCCCGCCGAGTGGAGCCCACTACAGACATGCAATGAAGAGAAGGAGAAAAAGAATGGTAATTACTAATGATTTACGATAGTAGTATAGATGCTAGAATTGATTTATGTAACTCATGTTTAAGTTTTGGGTTAAATATCAAAGCTTATTGCTTGATAACTTGATAGGACTTAATGGCATAACATTTTAATTGAATAAATCACCAACTATCTTTTTTTTCATTTATACTCACATATAGCCATGGGGAGGAAAGAGGTGCTCAGGTACTCAATGATGTCTTTGTGGAGGAAAGGGGGAAATGTGGCTAAAGTGGAGATCATAGTATAGGGCAAAGTGCTGAGAATATCATCACTGAGAAAGGGCAGGAGGCAAGTTGTTGTGTAAAATATGGACTGTCCCAGATCTGATGAGAAAGTGAAAAGGCAAAAAAAAAAAAAGGAAAAAAAAGACAAAGAGAGATACACAGACACTCATTCAATTAACGGTACATACAGTATTCACATACTGTATGCAGCCACAGATGTCAAAGTTACATGACATTTCAGCCATTTAACAGTATAACAGTGGAAAAAAAAGAGAACATCTGGAATATGAGGTTCAGTTAAGGGCGATGAGCTTTCTTTAAAAGCCACTGAAGTAAGGTTTGCCCTCAGGAAAAGTAGAGCATTCTAGTCAAGGAGATGGGTTTTCATGCTTTTGAGCTTTTTTTAACAGTGGTAAAATATTCATGAAAAACAAGAGCACTGACTGTGATGCAGCCTTGAGCCCGTGGAAAAACAGTGTGGAAATATGTCATTCTCAGCTCTATTCTAAATGTATTAAAAAAAAATAAAACATTACATTTGCCTATGTGTGCTTCTTCGTTTAACTTATATATTTGCACATGACAACATAATTAAAACATTTCTCCCACTTTACATAACAAACATGCAGTCAAGTATGATACACAGAAGAGAAGGCCTATATCTGGGGTATCCAATGGCTTATGAACGATTAAGTTGACAGGATCCAGCGTGCTCCCAATCACCCCCATGCATCCCTCAAGATCCTCAGCAGGACTTCTCTTCTCCAGTTACAAAAGAGGCCAAAAAAGCAGCAGTGGCTTCATGCAGAGGCCAGACGGCTCGGGGATGATGATGACAAACAGTGGTGCACTGGGGCCTTGACTCACCATGCTGACCGTGCTGCAGCAGGGGCACCAGGTCAAGCAGGGTCACGAGGGTCACATAGAGGCCCTGATAGTCCAGAGAGGGGTACTCTGAGAGCTGAGCGTCCCGACTCTGCTGCCCCTGCCCCCCGCGGTCTGACGGGGCATCGCGCAGAACGCTGTAAAGGAGGGAGCGAGTAACTGTAGGGTTGATGGAACTGACTTGTGGTCTTAGAGATGGGGTGAGTGGGAATGGCACAGGAAAAAGACACATGGTCATGGGCACGGCCAAATTGGAAGCTTCCTGGTTCTCCTTCCTGCCTGTGCGGGACAGAATGCTGCTCCGGGGCGGGAGGGGAGGGGAGGGAGGGTAGGGGAAGGGAACAAGGGAAAAAAAGAGACAACAAAGACACAAAAAAACAGCACATTACATTGAAATGGCACTACAGAGACAGCGTAAATAGAAAAAAACAAACCCAGATAAACCCCACATAGGATGCAGTGTCTCACTATTTGACTGTATCACTGAAGGCACGGGCAATTTTTCCCTGCTTTGTCTGTTCAGAGTGACTTTAAATCAATTTATCTTGTTTTGTCTATCTTTGCACTTGGAAAACAAAAAAAACATGAGCACAAACTGCAATGATCACTGCATCTCATGCGTATCTGGTGACAAGGAGCAAAAATATAAAAAATGGCATGTTTTCAGTGGCAACCCCATACTTCTCCAAAAAGGTACAGTGCAAATGACTGTCCCTCGATGGCTGCCATCTTCCAATCAGCAAGGTCAGAGGCTACCATGCGAAAAAGGCCAATGAGCCGTGGAATTTGAAAAAAATAAAAAATAAATTTCCTTGTCTTTAGTGGGGCTGTCAAGGATGGGCGTGACACCAAATTGGTTCGGGAAAATACAGAGGTGACACTTTTGAAACATGCTTCAGCCAGTAATAAACATGTGTGTGAGGTTAGATCAAGTGCTCCTAGGTCACAGCACATGTTTATTGCACCAGAGAAATAATGTCCGTATGCATACGTTATGATACTGTATCAGTATCATCAGGAGAAATAATGAGATCCAACAGGCATATGGATTCAGGTTTCTAAAATAAATGTAACAACTAATCTACGGTAGAGGAAAAACTATAATGACAAAGGAATAGGTTGTATCAGGGGGAGATGACTGGTAGCATTATGTTTGTGAGCTAATGCAGGATGGACAATTGTGTTTGCTGTCCCCTGGGAAAGGTGGTGGACATACTCAATTTTAAGAGAGGAAAAACAAAAGGAAAAAACTAGTTGGGTTGAGTGTGGAGCATCTAGGGTGGAGGAAGGGGAAGGGGGGGCCAGAGAGCATTGCTCTTTTTACTGCACATTATCAAAGAGCTAAGCTGTTCTATCAGGTAAATGATTGGGATTTATCGTGAGAGCCCAGATTATAAATGCTGATGTACTGTTTTGTTTTTTGTAGTTTTAATTTGAAAGGTCACTCAAAAAGTAGAGTTACAGCATTCTCGGCAAGTGAGAAAGGGGATTTCATTTCATTTCAAGATTTTTGAACATATCATTAGCTTAACAGTTTATACTGTCAACAGCAGAATGTAACATTTTCTGACTTATCCCCTCAAAGTTATACTCTGTAAGATTTTAGTCAGTGTAGATTCACTGATAAAAGCTGCGTTTATTATGCAGCTTAAACTCAAACAAGACTTATTCACAACAACAGACTGTATCTCAGAGTATGACTTTTTCACTGCCCATTTCTCATATAGAAAACATCATTCTTTTGAACAATGAACAGACATAAACAGACACACTCACACGCACACATTGAATATATACACACGAAAGACATACACATATGTGCACACATACATACATACATACAAACGACACAAAAATTTACAAACATATACGACACATAAAACACATGTAGAAATGCACTGATACAGACACATGACATACGTTGACTGTCAAACCCTGCGCTGTCAGTACAAAATCATTGACTATGTGTGTAGCAGTAATTCAAAGCATGATCACACTTTCTAAATTAGCAGATTTTCAGGTGTGTGAGGTGGAAACAAAACTGTGCCACATCTAAACCAATGTCAGACAACGCTACATATGATTTCTGATCCCTACAGTCAGTTCTTACAAGTGATACACAAAGTCAACGTGGCTCAGTCTGACTGACAAAAGCCTCTTCTTTAAGGAGGCATATATAATTGTCACTGAATAGAAAAACTGAACCCTAAAATCGGTGGTATGAATCAACAACAAGCTCCTTTGGCCAATTTAGTGTTTCTTTCCAGAAATATGACTCACTTTTCAAGGCTCACTACTCTCACTTCCTCTCTCTCTCTCTTTCACTCTCTCTGTCTTTCTTTTTCTCTCTCTCTTCACACCAAACTTCAGAAGGCACAAGCGTATGGATAATCCTAGAGTCCCTGCTGGGGAAACCAGACCCCTCTAATGGTGGGAGGGAATTATTTGCTTTGCATATCTAAAGCTAAGAGGCTCTGCTTCGGGGGGTGGGGAAATATCAAGGAACTGTTAAAAGTGCCATCATAGCGAGTGATTCCTTTCGCACTCAAATGACACCGAAAATCACTCGAGTTTACACAGATTTCCCACAGTCCTGCCATGCTCCAAGACATATGAGAGCCCATGTTTAAAACACTACTGGTGCTGTGCAGCTCTTCGGCAAAGCACAAAGTAACCAGGATACTCTGTGATCATCATTCAGCAGAGAAATAATCCTTCTGGAGCAGAGGCATAAAGTGTAGAATTGAGGCCGACTGCCAGTCTCAAATAGATTGCACCATAAGCTGATAATAATGATAAAAGTAGGACATACAAGTTCTGCCTGCAGTAATTCAAGCCTTTTTGTAAATTAGCTCGAATAAGTTAGGACACCGCTAAACCAAACCATTTTAAATACAGACGTATCCTTCCACCGCAGTGCATTTAAATATAGAAAGGGAAAAGACACATCATGAAATAAGATGTGTCCAAAATGGCTGCCTACTTGACCTGTGTTGGAGGAGGAAATAACATGCTGTTCCTTCCTTAGGCTTCCACAGCACCCAGGGGAGCAGGCTGACCCTGCAACAGCCGAGCTGGAGGAGCTTCCCTCTCCGTCAGCCCCTCTGGGAAGGACACAACAACAGGCTGCCCCAGGGAAATGTTTGTTCATCTAGCAGCCGTCCACTGAATCAATAAACACTGATCCATCTATCGCTGCTTTAACAAAACACCATACCTCCATCCTACAGTCTCTATGTTCTACTATCTGTCAGGCCACTTCACTAACTTCCTTTTGACATGCGTAATTCACATTATCCCTTTAATGGTGTCACTGTCCTTCCTTTCAGAAAGTGTGTCAGCTACTGTCAGTTTTCTGATCATGAAGGAGGCTAAAATATCAAACATTCTACAGTCTGTTACTTCACCTGTTGGCTCCAGAGCAGGGTACTTACCTGAGCAGGGTTTGGGAAAAGTATTTCAGTGTGTTTGCAATGTCTGTTCCGGAGGGCACAGGGTAAATATTGTGTTGCACACGGTTGTGATACTCTTGCAAGTATCGTATCTTAGAGGCAACTAGACAAAATAAAGAGCAGAGTAACAAGCAAAATCAACACTAGTGAGACTATCATCAAGGGTAAAAATATCTGAGCACAGAGACATGCATGAAGCTTCTGTTGTTGTTGCCTGGCTAAAATTAATCTAAGACACCGTGCAGCATATAACGCTCCAATTATCAAGTCAAACAAAGAGTCTGTGTTCCCATGGCTCTCTGGCCTTCACCAGGTGACCTTTTTGGTATACTAGTGAGGTCACAGGAAGCCCCAGAGGAGGCGGTGAACTATTGCTTACAGAAACAAGCTTGTGTACAAAAGGTTGCCAGTTCAAGTCCCAAGACAAGCTGGGAAACTCTGCTCAGGGGGGTGAATACAAGAGAGGGCTTACTCATCCCTTAACAGATAATGCTGAGGGACATTTTCAGCAATGAGTCCTTTGCTGCTTTCTATATTGAACCACTCCCTCAGGTCACCGGTTTAGGTATGAATGTGTTACTGGTTCTTTTTGCTTTGCTGAATGCAAGTTAAAATAAGTTGGAATGGGTGATCGCTGACCCAATTTCTGTGACTTTGGGCAGTAGTGTTTAGCTTCTTCCTTGACCTGTAAATGACAAACCCTAAAATAAAAAATAACAGCTGCAGGCTTTGTGTGGTAAAAGCCTGTGCTGCAATACACACTACAGCACACATGTTTCTATTTTTCTTACATTTACAGCTAAAAATTGTTATATTTTTAAACACATTGTGATGCCTAAACACATAACAGCTGTTGTAATGTGTTGTTTAACAGCAGAAGTGTAATCACACGAGCAGGGTTCATCCTTAGCCGGATTAATTCTTCCATATACTGACCACTAAACAAAATAAGCAACACACAACTTTTAGCCACTTGAGATGGAAGCCCCAAACACCAAGTTTGACCCCATATTTTATGTCTAAGATGATTGAGAAGTGTGCAGAAATCATTCAGTAACATGGAAGACAATCTGAACACATAGGCTGTATTCCACCTGTTCCAAAGCAATCGGAGGAAAGAGGAGCAAGGTGTGATTAATCCACATTATTGATCAATCTAATGCCACCATATTTGTTCGCTAAGAAAAATAAATAAATCTGCCAGGTCGACCTTGAATCCAGCAGCACACCTCGCTTTTCGCACGCACCTCATCCAACCACGTCAATCAAAAAAACAAATAATTAAATAACATGACGACTGTGCTATCTAACACATGGAATTGTCTCTCTAAATATGCCGAGAAATACACAGATATATAGCCTATACAGTGTGTTCCTCTGTGCTTTGAGCCCTCCAGCCATCCTCTGCAGTGAGAGGACGTGTTGCAACCTGCCATGGCAACCGCGGTTTCATCACCAAGGACAGCTCCCCTCATACGCTTTTCTTGGTTAAAACAAAAATCACATTTCCAGTTTCCAAACCCCTATGACAAGACAGGAGGAAAAACACACACACACACACTCACACAGCCGTACTTACACTGCTCTGCCTTCGTAGACATTTCGCAGACACTTGGTGACACATAAAACCCAGACTGTCAATTGTTTTAGTGTTTTTTTTTTCCTCCCCGGCGTTGTGTTTCCCTCAGTCGTGAAAAAGTGAATATACCCCCCTTGCAGCCCAGGCTCGGCTTGATTGTACCACTCTGCGCGATGGATTTATACGCTGTGGCTTTTTTAGCGGTGGTGCGGTCGTTTTGGCGAGCTTTTAGAGGAATTGAACCGAAGGAGACCCATTTTGAGAGTCGTTTTTTTAATTCTAAGAATTTGATTGCTCCGTGGCGGTAGAGAAATGTTCGTATACATCTGCCACAGTACACCTTTCCAAATGGACTGATCCGGCTTTGACAAATTGTCATTCAAGAAATCCAACAACCCTTTCAGCCCACTGTGAAGTGATTATAGGAGGGGAAAAAAACACCGACCTGAGTGTATTTATAGAGATATTCCTGCGCATTTGTGTATATGTGTTGCATATTTAAAAAAAAGGCTAAACATGCAACAGATGGTTGTCATTGTTATAATCGTAATCGTGACATATCCTGGATGACAAATATATCTTCACATACATTTTTGTTTTCATGTTTTAGGAATTTAGATTTTTTTCCTTTCCTTTTTCTTTTGTAAATATTATATTACATTTTCTAATTGTAATAACAAGCAGTGACTAAATTAATCCCCATGATCACCTGAAGGTCTTAAAGAATAAATTATCATTAAATGTATTTATTTATTATCTATAAAGTCACATATATTGCATTCTTTATGTCTGCTATAATAGCTGCCTTTTCTAAATTAGGTTCTGTATCATTTTCTAGGAGCAAAACTGAAAGATAAACAAAGTTCAGTGTCTTGAACACTGACAGACCCTTCCCATTATAGTTTCTGCCAAGAACTGTTGGAGTGTTTCCATTTCTTCTCCAGCTGACTGGGAGCAACATCATGTCACTGCAGTCAGGACCCAAAATGACCCCACTGTGCTACTGTTTGTGTTGAGGCAAATATTAAGCATTGTCCAAACATTTCAGTAATCAGATCAGTCAGCAATTGTTTTGTTAATTCACTTATTTTAGAAATAAAACATACCACAGCAGTTATCATATCAAAGTCTTTATACAGAGGGACATTTTCATCATGCTTCAGACTAATAAAACTTTACTTCTCTTTATAAAACTTTACACATTGGTGGGATATGTACACAATATTTGGTTGCACTGGTGTCTTCCTGAATGCAGAGTTCTTGCAGAAGTCATGGTCTGGGACTTGATCTCTGCCGGTACTCTGAGACGTTATGCATGATGCATCCAGCCGGGGCCAAGAGAGCCAGAGTGAACACACATAAGGCAAAGACAGATTGCTGTAAGAAAGTCCATCAGAAGATATATAAATAGAAAGAACATAAATGGTCAATTAATAGATATTATGTTTTTTTGTAACAGACTTAAACAACTGCACGAAGGATGACATATGGTGCACATTGAAAGGCACTGTAGCTCACTCCTGTCATCAGCTACACGTTAGATGGAGAGCACCAAACACCTGACTCCAGAACAGAGATGCCCCAATCTCAGTGACTCATCCAGTGATGTCACAGCAGTCACCATTTATATCTACCTACCATATTATTCCCTGCGTCCCTCTGCACTTTGATATTCCTCACTTGAGCCAGGCTTTGCAAAAGCCCCTGTGCATGTCCCAGAGGACAGATCAACAGATTTATATGGTATAAACACTAGCCGCTATGTTGCAGTTTCATCATGGGATCCCTTTACAGAGGCCAGAGCTTCATACTGACTTATAGATAAGAAATGAATAAACCATCTATTCCACTCTGCAGGCAGGGAAACACAGTTCGCTTGAATTCCTCACATTAGTGGCAGTACAGTGAAGTATCACAGATACTAGGCTAACTTTCTTGCACTGTTTGTATTATTTGTGTCCCAACATGGGCTTGACAGTTGGATTTACTGTAGTTTAGTTCCCAGTTAACACAAGAACATTATACATATACATGTTGATACAGTTAAACAACCTGAAGATGTCTGTCCATTCAACTTATGCTATACAAGTACTAACAAAGATATTGAGTCCTACCACTGCCCCGATCCTTTCCTTTGGTGGCTTGCTGTAGAGGGATGACCTTTGATTTTCTTGAATAGATTTTATCAACCTGGGCCGAGTCAGCTGGGTCAGTGTGGGTCTCCTTAGTACAGAGAACATCTTTCTGCTCACGCAGTCACTCTCCTCTACTGTACATAAATGTTTCTGTGGAAATATCTCCTCATATCCTGTGAGATGTAAACAGTCACAACTTTTATCTAATTCCCATCACTGTTCCTGGGAGGAGTTACCGCCACGGGCCAAAGACACTCATGTAAACACACTGACCAAGTTCTCATCAGGATAAAAAATCTGGCCTTGTCTGTGACAATACAGGTTAAAATGAACTGAATTGGAAAAACTATTGCCAAAAATAGTGATTCTACATTATGATGAAGTCTCTGTTGCAGTTTTTTGAAGAATGCAGTTGTACTTAAATTAATAGCAATCAACTGAGCTGACAGTTCTTAAAAATTACTGTTTTTAAAAGTCTATATGGATCAAGTAGTCAATGTAAGTTTTCAATAGATAGTCAGTATTTTTGACAATAATATAGAAATATTTGCGATAAAGAAACAGCTTTCAATAACTACATGAGTCACCACTCAGATCATGAAGAAACTAATTTTACTGAGAGATTTATCATCAGTGTCCAACATATTATAGATATCAAGTTTGCGCATAAACTACTGCACATAAAAATGGAAATAAAATGCCAAAACATTCAGGGTCTGAACTGAATTACTAGGCATGCCCGCCGACTTGTGAGGGACATGATTAAGGATAAAAACAGCTGAATTATCTGGGGAAAATGAGGCCATGTGTTCTAGATAGAAATATTTTTTTCAGGTTTGCACCAAACCTGAATACAAAGTGGAAAAACTTCCAAAGAAAAACTTTAGGTCCTTTATCATCCTATAATCTACAAAAACAATTAATATAAACATAGGGTCACTCAGTTCTCCAAATGAATGACTCATATGTTTCACTTAGTCTGTAGATGTTTCACTTAGTCTGAAGATGTTTAACAGATTATCTATGAAATATGTGATGTGTGACAATGAATGAACATAACCAGGATAGTTAACTAAACCTTAACCACAGTGGAATTATATGAGAAAGTGGTTTTATTTGTGAAGCTCAGCTTATTAGCTGTTGAAATATTACAAATACTCTATAAACTATCTGTCAGCGGACTATCTAAATAAGGTGTTACCCAACATTTGAGGCTTCTTTCAGGAGTTCTTATTTATTATCATAATTACACTGTATAAAATCATGACTTTTAGGCTTTTTTAAATGTATACATTTTCAGAATTCTGTTTATAGCAACTGCAAAAATTTACTTGAAGTCCATGATGATATGATTAAAAAGAAAAACCATACTTTACAGTGTGTGCCAAAGAGGCTTTGGCCTACATTAGATGTATTATGTCGCCCTCAACAGGACACCAAAGGAACTTCAATCAGCTGAAGAGCATCCAAAGTTTTGGCCTGAAAGCCTTTAGTAATAAAATAACTTCCAAAATCATGACCTCTGTAACAACTTAATGTGTTACTTCATTAAGAAACTCTCATAGCACATTACACTGCAAAAATCTTCTACATACTGCCCCTAGCTGCATGGAGTATATAAATTTGATGGTTTTAAGCTTCAGCATAAATGTTCATGGGCTAAATTCGTAAAATATCTTATAATTATAGTGATTTCACGCAGACAGACCTCTGAGAAAGAGATAAAAGCTGATAAATAATAAAGAAATATGATGTTTCATTAGGGAATTATGTGGGTTTTTTTTATTTTTTATTAAACTATACTTTACTTTCCACCATAGTAGTTCATCACTACAGTGTGACCGCTTAGCCCTCTATAAAATTAAAGATATTCTCATCTAAAGAAAAACGTAAAAGAAGTTTTTATAAAATATGACGTAAAAGTAGGCATCTCTCATAATTTCCACTGCCGCAAATACACCGCTAGAGGGCGTGCGCAAATGTATTATTGCACAAGATGCTCGGAGTACTGACGGGCCTCTTGACCAGTCGGCGCACAGCATTAAGAATCCATCAAGCTAACCAAAACACAGGAAACAGAGTTAATACACTTCCAAATTAATTAGATAGATAGATAGATAGATAGATAGATAGATAGATAGATAGATAGATAGATAGATAGATAGATAGATAGATACTTTATTTTTCTTTATACTTTATTTATCCCAAGTTGTGAAATTACAGTGCAGCAGCAGCATTACACACAGTGACGATAGACAACATGAGAATAAAAATATAAAGAACAAATTATACATAATAAAAAATATCAAAATAGCAATAGTAAATACAATATATTGTACAAAAGTATATACAGCAAATTGGCACTGTTGATTTAGTGCAAAGTAAGAAAGGTGAAAATGTGCAATGCGTGTTATTGTGTGAGGAAAAATACGCAGTGACTGTAAATTATGACGTGAGTTTTTAGCTGTTATTATACAGTGTGATGGCATGTGGCAGGAACGACTTCCCGTATCTGTCCCTTTGACAGCGGAGTTTATATCGTCGTGTGGGCTTATTTACCGAATGGTGGGTATTTACATCCTTTCACAACAACTCTTTATTGAAATTACTACCATACATGAGTCTGGAGCGGCTTTTATCGGACAAACGGAGAATTGTAATATCCCCACGACTTTATTTTGAAAGTCTCAACCGGAAGAGCGGTTCTTATTTTGGCGAGCTTGAAACGGTTTGCGTTGGGATAGGCCATAACAACCACCCAACAAGGCGTTGTGCTACTATGGGGAAATACCGAACCGAACCGAGACTAAAAAAGGTTTGGGTTTAGTTTTTAGTCGAGGTAAATGTTTGTAAATCCGCCGGAAAGTCGACGCAAGTGGAAACTATCGCACATTGGGGATCAAATGTGGACGTTGACGTCGAGCCGTGCGTAATGAGCAGAGTTGGAAAAAGAAGGTGTTGAGCTGCATTTTTTCTCTCTCTCTGCCAGGGACAACTTGGGTCGGAGTACCGCTTAAACTACGAGGCGATACGAAGAAAAATAATGCCCACGAAGCTCTCCACTTTCTGGTAAATGTTTTTCAAACGCTCGCTTTTTTCAACAGTTTGCGTCGCATCCTGCTCGAAGTAAATATCTGTTTCCGACGGGGGTAAAGTCAAAGCGACACAGCAGAGATAGCTTACCCTAGCCTCTTAGGATATGCTACTAATTACAGGGCTGTGGTGAATATGACTCCTCTTGCTTAGGCTGTCGGGAAATATTTGGATACTACTTCCCATTTTTATCAGCTGAGACAAACAACCTACTTGGTTTTTCCTCTTACAGGCACTTTTTCACCCAAAGCTTCCGCTGAGCAGCGATAGCCCACCAAGCCAGCCCCAAAGAGCAACAATAGCTCCGCGTTAACGTAAGGCTAACAAAGCCACTGCAAATGATTGATTTCTGTATGCACCGGGATGCAGATGGGATTACTTATTTTGGTATTTTCGTGGAGGCTGGATGGATAGAAAAAGTTCTGGATGAAAGTGCGTTTTCACTTTGCGGATGAGCCTACATGTTGCTGTTTATTGCCTCTGTGTCAGATAGTTGTTGATAGGTTGTGCTATGGCAACAATGTGGCCTGTCAGCAATCTATAGCTTATGTGTCGATTTGAGGCTATATCAAATTCATATAGTAATATCCAGTATAAATGCTCAGGTATCTTTTCTGTCATGTGTAGGCACCCAAAGAATCTTTTCTGTATCTCCATCCCAAGGAGATTTGTCCAACAATGTATATAACATTTGTTGGTTACACCATCTGTTTAAGTGGTGAGGAGCCACACTGCACACTGTGATAATCCTTAGGTAATCTCACTGAAATTCTGGTCGGACTCAGCATTTTGTACATCCTGCTTTTCCCTGTGAGTGTGTGTGTGTGTGTGGGTATCTTTCTGTCCTTTCATTTGGAAAAGATGCTTTCAAATCCCCCCCTCCCTCAGCATTTAAAGGTTGTCATTTGACCAGGTTAAGTATTTGTGTCAGTGCTCCAGGGTCGTATAATAACATGTAATTATTGGAGTTACATGCTCAGAAGTCCATGACTGGCATGAACTGGCCTGTGAGCTTGCAAGTACTTGCCACAAAGTAACTTGAATGAGCTGGACTTTGGCCTGGATGCTGTTTACTCTGGCTTGTTGGATGGAGAAGTCAACCAGGAGCATTGACAACTCACTTAAAATAAGCACTTATTGTTTCCTGGGCTGCCATTCATTCTCTGGAGATTGACTGCCAGCCTGTGTTTGTGCACACTTAACATTTCTTTATTGAAAAGATGGCCCTGTTCAGTGTTGTCTTGCGAGCAGAAGCTAGAGCGCTTCATTTTATCGTTCACTTTGGGTATCCTTGTGCTTTTACCCCCAGTTGATGCTGATGATTATGTTTGATATCCACGTTTTTTGTGTCTTCCAGAGTAAAAACAATCATCAGCTGACCGTATAGTGTGTCAAATGTCAAATATGCAGCACTAAGGTTCATATTGTTGACTAATCCAGAGGCTGCCTACCATGAGTCATCATTGTGGGCACTTTTGTTCCCTCTGTCTGTCTGTGTCATTTCAGTATGTTGCTGTTTCTAGCCTGTTCTGATTCCTGTAGTTTCCTGTAGCTCTCCTGGCAGAGTCTGCAATCAGTCGAATGGCCTGATTAACTGTTATACTGATTGACCTGATTGGCAAAAACACTGCAGAGGTAAGCAGTCTGCTCTGCCACTAAATTTTGTCTTTCCCGCTATCATGTCAGACAAAATATAACGTCGTTATTATTATTTTCGCGGGAGCCGTTTATTTTTCCACTTGCACATCTTGCTGTGCGATGGGTGCAGACACATCAGTACTGCAGAGGTCATTCTGTTAGCAAGTTCCGGTTTCTGCTCACTGCTGCATTGCTTATTATGACCCTTTTTAAGAGTGCCTCTGATTGTATCAAATATCCAAAGAGGCAAACAATCTATACATGCTGTCTGCAGTATTTTTTGCCCAGCTTGGTTAGCAAGGCACAGCAACTCTCCTCGTAGGTCGTTTTAACAGCTTTTGTGACAGCAGAATGTTTTTTTTAGTTATATCCTCCTAAAACCGATAACAAGCTGCAATTCTTACAGGATTAGTTCACATTATTTAATTGTATTTTTTAAAATTTTAATTGGACAAGGCCTGCATCTTTTTATTTTTGTATGCGAGTCAAGAAAGTAATTTATCTACATTTCTTCTGGGATCAGTGTGACTGGGACTTCATGCGATAATAACATGCCAGCAGTGCACTGATAAAAATTCCCTGTTGAAGAAATTAAATTGAAGAGCTGTATATTTGAGAGCTCTGACACATATAGAGCACTTTGCAGCTACTGTGTAATTTTAGACAGGGGTGTGTTAGGGGATGTGTTTTCTTTTCTTTTCTTTTTTTCTGTTTTGCTGTTTCTCGAGTTGCTGCCCTTTTATTCAGGACTGACTGTGATACTGGCACTGTGATTGCTCTTCAGAAGATTAGGGCCTGTGTCATTGAGCCTAACTAAAAGATAACTATCAAAAGGTGACGCTTTCATAAATTCATTCATAATATTCAGACTGGGACCAATAGAGAACACAACACTTGGGTTACTTTATACCAGAAATATGAATTTCTCAATCATTTGCTACACCACGCAAGTAATTATCCACATCACTTTTGATTGTTGCCGTCATGGCTTCACGGCCGTCACTTTGATTAAAAATGTTGACTGTGTGTGTTTCATCAGCAGAGCTTTGGTAAAAGAGAATGACCTGTAAAAACCTGCTTTAAAATAGTAAGAATGTGCTGTCGAAATTCAGGGTTGCTGACAGAAAAGGAAATCCAGATACCTACATCTTCCCCTTTTCTCTAGCCATGATGAGGAAATCCACATAAATGATTGATAAAGTGCCGTCATTTGAATAATACATCGGTCCTGTTCTTGTGCCAAGCATTTTTTGTATGGTAATGTTCTCTGGGAGGCAAGTGGCTGATTTAAATAAAATAAAATGATCCAAACGACTGAGGCAAGGTGAGCAGTTTGAAAGAGTGCGTATGTTCGTGTATGTGTGTGTCTGTAAGGAAAGAGAGAAAGATAGGTGGGGGCAGGGAGTGTCTCCTGTCACCTCTCATTAGGGACGTATAGTCCAGCTCGCCCGGCATCTGCCTCCCCTTCCTCCCCCCACGTCTGTGGCACTGCCCTCCTCTGCTCCCGGCCCGAGCACAACAGAGCAGCGCACTGTTTCAGCCTAAACTGCGGAAAAGTGTCTTAATGTTCGACATCATGAAGATTATGGCGGAGATGCTTCTTATTGAACGGTGTGAGTCAGGTCTCAAGGAAATAACTGTCCTAAATTATGCTTTTAGAATTCTGCACTGCAGCTGAAGTTAAATTTGGTTCACTCATTTGAGTTGAGTTAAAGCTGCGAGTCTGCCTAGCTGGGAGTCAGCGTATTGTTCAAATGATGTGTTGGTTGCTTTGTTTTTGTTTTTTCTGCCTCTGCTGTGCTCCTTTGAGGAACGGGTGGGTTAGGGGACCCACCCTTTGCCACCCCCCTCCCCCCCTTCCACACCTTCTTTTGTAAACAAGACAGTATCTCAAGGGCTTCCTCCTCTCTCCTCCATATTCAGATTCAGTTTCTAATTTTGTCCAAATGAATTCCCTATGAAGATGGGGCTTATTTAAAGCCGTCTAATGAAATAAAGATCAACCAACATTTTTATTGGAGTGGTCCAATGTGACTGCTTGTGTAGAGTAAGAGGCTGTGGTTTTCCATTGAACCCATGGGAGGTTATGGAGTGCTGCTCTACAGGGGCAGACACAATGATTTATTAGTATGGTAGGCAAACTAGCAGGCTGAGATAAAACGGATCTACCATCACACTCCAGTACTCAGTCTGGTCTCACAAAGAAAAGAGACAGAAAAATATAAATATAGATAAATATTGAGTTATTTTAAAGCTGCCAAGCAATTAGAAATACATTTCCAAGTCTCTCAAGATTGTTCGTAAGAAGGTATATTTATGCAAAGATATGTGAGTGCCATGGAAAATTGAGAAGTTGCTATAATCAGAATAATCTACTTGCTGGTAGAAATGAAGCCAGATATACTTAGTTTGTAATTAATAGCCTGATGGGTTGAAAGTATGCTTAATTAATGAGGTGCCCTGTTTTATGTTAGATCGTAGCCAGTGACAGTACAAAGGAGAGAGCACAAAAGTTAGTGAGGGTGCCTTGACTGGTGCCATAGCTGGCAACAAGAAGCTGAGAGGAAATGACTGTGTGGAGCTATTTGCAGTTTCTTACCTCTGTCACAAAGTGTTTTTTGTCTTGGAATAAAACATAAATTACCAGCCACCTAAAATAATCTCATTTTGTGTTCACCTTAGGAGTTTGTGATGGGAATTAAGTCCTCTATCAAAGTATATGTAATTTCATATCACGATATCTATATATCTGTAGGTATTGTACATTTTCTGGAGACTGTACGGCATTTTCACAGAGAACATTTTGACACTGCTGTTAACCACTGAAGTTATCACAGCTATAAAGCAGTATTTGGTATGACTGTACTGACATGAACTGAATAGAGAATCAAAGTTTAAGAATTTGAAATAAATTAGTATGTTTTACTAAGCTGCTTGGCTCTAAGTGGTTTGACCTTGGTCAAGGAATTGTCACTAAAATTGCAGTTTAATTATGCACGGCATAGATATATTCACACTGAACAAAAAGAAATATCAAAATTATTCACTGGACTACAAATGTTTAAACTATTAAAATGGACACGGTGTCTTCCGCCGAACATCACTGTACATCTGCATTAGATTTGTTGACTGCCAGTCAGTATTTCCTTAGGGCAGAACAGAGGAAGTCTCCTTTTAACCTAAGTCATCATTAAAGATTATAGATAAAAGCCTAAAGACTAAGTTTTCAGATAAAGACTGCTACTCTAAAATAAAACAAAACAAAACAAACACAATTTTTAGTACAAATTCTAGCAAATTGCCAAAGCGACAATGATTCATGATTGCACTGAAATCATTGTGCCTGAAACGGTGTGATTAGATTGTAATAGATGTCCCTCTGTTCAGCTTCCTTAACATTGAAGCCCCTGGCCATTCATTATCTTTGACAGAGTTCAAACAGCCCAGACTCATCATCAGTAATCCCTGTGAGATGTTGGTCAGCAGCATTTTAAAAAAGCATTGACTCTTTGACTTGAATATCTCTCTTATGTTCTTTCTGTCCTCTTTCATCCTTCTCCCTCCCTCCAGGCATGGCAGGCTGGCCTCGGGGCTCTGAGGATGCTTCAGAGGATCCGCGCCAGACCCACGACTGACGATTGAGAGGAATACGTTGTCTGAGCAGAATGACTCAGCAAGAGGGGGGACCCCCATATAGCAAGTGAAGAGAAGTGAGGATGGGTGCCAATGGATCCAGCTATCCACACTCATGCTCCCCGCGCATAGGGGGAAATTCACAGACACAGCAGACTTTTATAGGTAGGTATTCGATTTGTGAGTGTTGTGATGGGTAGCACAGTTAACACAAAGTCAGCTCTGATAGATGATTCTGTTTTTTTCAGTTAGCAAATGATAAAATACCTCTTTCCGGTGAACAAAGGTTCAGGAGCGTTTCCCACTCTATTCTGAGCTGAAGTGAAGTGTTCAAACTATATTTCTGAACCCATTTTGGCATTGCGCACCCCTGCTATGAACACAATGGGAGTCCAGCATGGCCAAACTCACACTTTAGATTACATTAACCCGCTTCCATGACAACTAATGTTACAAGAGGTGAACATTTTTGTGCCTGAGAGCTCTTGAACTGGGCCACTGACTCATGCAGTGGACACAAATACATTAAAAAGCAATCTGCATCTGCAAAACATCCACTTTTCTCTGCCATATGGATTTTATAAAGTATGAGAGGCAGATATGCAAAAAAAAAAAAAAAAAAACTTGTGTCCAACGTGGGCGGTAAACCAAAATCACATTAAGTATTTGCTATCAGAGTTTCAAAGTAACTCTTGTCCAAAAAAAAAAAAAAAAGTACCAGCCTTGCAGTCATTCTCTTCTTAGCTTTGTTGGTACTATGCTCTGGTGGTGTGATGTATTTTATGACAAGGCTGCTGGCTATCAGACAAGATAGTGTCATGGTTTTTGTCCCTCTGACCAGCTATATATGCTGCTTGTTAGACTGTCACTGACTGGCATGACAGCTACAGCCTGAGACCTTTCACTTTTGTTCCAGTTTCAGCAGATGTTGCTGCAGAGAACATTGCTCTGCTGTAGTTAGCATATCTCTGTAAAATGAACCTGACATATAGTTCTATTCGTATGTGTGTGTGTGTACATGAGCTCACTCTGTATTGTTTACATTTAGGTTTGATTGGTTGTACACTCTATGAATTATGTTCCTATTTGATTCTCCTAAATTATCATTGGAGCATTGGAGTTGTTCTGGTTTATGGTCTTTAAATCTTTCCCTGCAGCCCTCAGTGCCAGGGGGTTTGGAGAATTGCTTCAAAGATGAATTTAAATAAATCTTTCCTTAAAAAAACATTGTTTATTTCACTTTCAAAATGGTTTTGCCTCTGAGGTTTTTCATGGACTTCTCTTTGAAAGTGAAAGTATTGTTAGAGCCAAATTATCTCTATAGCCCCTGAGACCTCTATAGTTGCTTTGGTTGCTCTGGCTTGGGCCACAGCTGATTCACAGTGTTAGAATGATTACTATTTGGGTCACACTGATGGATGCTGAGAGAAGGGCAGGCAGAGAGGATCTCCTTGGCATAGCTTCGCCTGACGTACCAATCCTGTCTTTCAAGCCAAAGATAACTGCTATTCAGTATAATTGATTGGACCCAAGCATGCAAATGAACTGAAGTTCATTGAGAAGCACAAAGCAGGACATAGACTTCTGTGAGCTAATTGGTTCTTGGGCTGTGATGGACCATAGTTTGGTCTAAATCAAAGCAAAATTAAAGGACTCTGTCTGTTTTTTTCCACTGTTGAACTACATCCAAATACTTTGGTAGCTGGGTCAGGGTAGTGTGTGCTTGGCCTGACGAATCTGGCCACACCACAGGGGTGCTAGAGGCAGATTGTGTTTCTAGCAGTCTGCCCTCAAGAGTGAATTGGTGTTGGGGTTAGGAAATTAATGTCTCACCAGAACACCATTTTCAGGAAATGTCTAGGAAAAACTAATTTCATAGTTATTTAATAATGTTTATATCCAGAATATGTTAAGATTTCTATTTGTTAAAACACAAACCACGTCTTATGAAGCTAACCTGCATTGTGGGTTTATTCCAGGGACGTCATCCTACTCTCAGCAGGGATATGGCTGGGAGTCCAAGCTATACAGCCTGGAGCATGGCCATGAGAGGCCTACAGACAGAAAGAAGAAGAGCCTTGGCCTGGCGACCCTCAAACGGAGGTTCATCAAAAGGAGGAAGTCCAGCCGATCAGCAGATCATGCGCGGCAGATGCGGGAACTTCTGTCGGGTTGGGACGTCCGTGACACAAACGCCCTGGTGGAGGAATACGAGGGCACGGCAGCCCTCAAGGAGCTAAGCTTCCAGGCCAGCCTGGCACGTGCTGAGGCACCCAGCCTGCAGCGGGATCTAGCTGCTCTCTACCAGCATAAGTACTGCACTGATGTGGACCTCATCTTCCAAGGTACTTGCTTCCCAGCTCACCGGGCCATCCTAGCTGCCCGCTGCCCCTTTTTCAAGACTCTGCTGTCCTCATCCCCTGGCTATGGAGCAGAGGTTCTCATGGACATTGAGACGGCAGGCATTGATGTGCCGATGTTCTCTGCCCTACTTCACTACCTGTACACTGGGGAGTTTGGGGTGGGTGGAGTGGAGGATACCAGGCTGCAGAATGTGGATGTACTGGTGCAACTCAGTGAGGAGTTTGGCACACCCAACTCCCTGGAGGCTGATATGAAGGGCTTGTTTGACTACATGTGTTACTACGACGCTCTGCTCAGCTTCTCTTCGGACTCTGAGATGATAGAGAGCTGCAATGAGCGAGGGGCTGCAGCACCAACAGGGGGCTCGGGAGGCAACGGGTGCCCTGGGACTCCGGATGAGGACCTTAGGGCTCATAAGGCTATCCTCTCAGCACGTTCTCCTTTCTTTAGAAATCTCTTGCAGAGGCGCATCCGCACAGGCGAGGAAATGACAGAACGCACATTGCAGACTCCCACCCGCATAGTCCTGGATGAATCCATCATCCCCCGAAAATACGTGCAGGTCATCCTCCACTGTATGTACACGGATGTGGTGGAGCTGGGGCTGGTGCTGCGGGGCAGCCCTTCAGCAGGCAGCCTCGGCGAGGTGCAAGCCTTGGTGTCTGGGGGCCGTGGGGCTAGCACACGCACAGAGGAGGCTATGGAGCTGTATCATATCGCTCTGTTCTTGGAGTTTAGTATGCTGGCTCAAGGTGAGTCACAATTGCACACATTTTCAGAGCATACACTCACAAATCAATAGTAGTACATGATAAGATAAAAAGAAAGACATCTTTTGATTACAGCCACGTCATCAAGGCTTAGCGGTGCTTCTGAGAATATGACTGTAAATCTATATGAGGACATATTATCAGATTGACCTTCAGGCATAAATGCGATAGTATTATTTTTATACATCGGTGTATGTTTCCTCGCTCATGTTGGCCCACTTCTCATATGTATGTCCTGCTGTATTACAGTGAAGGATAACTTAAAGATTCTGGACTATTGGTTGAACTTATCTTTCATCTTATATGGCGTTTAATAAAATTTCAAAGACTTTATTTTATTGAACATCTACAGACAAAGTGAAACAGTTAGAATGTTACAGATACTGTATATAGGTAGGCAGACTATTCAAATAAAATGTTGGCAAATTTAGAACAAAGATTCATAATGTTTTTATCAGTGTGACATATTTGTTAAATTGTCCAGTCTGCCTCATAATTTAGTTTGCTTTCATTCTTTAATAATGTGTCCACTCATCATCGGCTTAGACAAATTGTTTTGTTTTTCTGCGATAATGTAGTTCGATAGCCTTTACCATAGATTTCAGTGATAATTTGTCAGTGCAGACTGTCATAATTATAGTGTCTGTTTCTGTGGATTCAATGATATGAATTGAATGATTTTGTCACAACTGGCTGGATTTTTGTTGAATTAATGCCTTGCAAGACTGAAACCTATTTTAATCTCTCCCGCTGGGCATTCATTTGATGTGTCTCACACCCATAGTCTTACTATTCCCTTTCGTGACACTAAATTGTGCATATGTTGGCATATGTAAAAAAAAGAAAAAAGAAAAAAAAAGGCTGTGGAGACCATGCAAGTGTTAAACAGCTTGGCTCACTGTGATGGGTAGCTGCGGCTGCCAGTAACAGATTGATATAGGCTGGAGGGTTTGTCTGTCTCCAGGGGCAGACGGCTTACTGTCTGATACATGAAGCACATCTGAGCTTCTGTCAGCAACTCGTCACTGGTTGTCTATTTCGTCACCGGTCTATCTTTACTCGGATGACACTGTCTTTTTGGCTCTTGCCACAGTTTCAGAATGACCTCAGTGACATACCAAAGGTTGCAGATATGGTTTAAAATGAGTCAGTCACTTTGTCACTCTCACCTCCTCACACATATCTGAGCGCTGTCCAGTTTCCAACACACCTAACAAAGCTCCTCTTTAATCAGAATGACCTTTTGTATTATGCAATACTTAAAGCAGTCTTTTACAAAATACACAGACAAAAAGTACTGCATTTGGTCATGTCATGACTGTGTGGATCCGGAGAAATTCTATGCCTGAACACGGTTTGTATCCTGTAACCATCTTAACTTCCATAGAGCAACAATTATGGGAATTAATTTGTCAAATATTGAAGTGGTGATTTGAGATGCTTTAAAAGATTTAAGCATACAATTTCACTGCCTCAGGCTGTGTAATGAAATCCAAACAGTATTATTTCAATATTATTAAAACGCCAAGTTACAATAATATTCAGTATATCCAAAATGTACGCTGTAGTTTGTTATGACTCAAAACCTTTTAGTGAAGCTGTTTTACAGTTAATATCATCTGGTGAGGGGTTGTCGGTTAGCTCAGTTGGTAGAGCATCCACCCTATGCACAAATGCCCAGTCCTTGCTGCAGCGGCCCAGGGTTCGGTCATTCCCCATCTCTCTCTACCCACATTCCTGTCACTCTTCAGCTGTCTCTATACAACAAAGCTTGAAAAAGCCAAAAAGAAAAATCATCTGGTGACACCTCCTTGCTCTGTGCCTTGCCTTCATCAGATTTTCTGTGAATTAAATGCTTATACCGTGAAGCAGCTGCAGTACGGTGTTCATTTTAGGACATCCTCAGATCTCAGACTCAAACGAAAAGGCATCAGAGTCGCCTAAAAGTCACTCAGTCTCAGAAAAAACCTTTGTCATCTTCAGATAAAACGGCGCCATCCTCACCCAAAACGGCGTCATCTAAAACGGCGTCATCCTCACATGAAACGATGTCATCCTCACATGAAACGATGTCATCCTCACATGAAACGACGTCATCCTCACATGAAACGGCGTCATCCTCACATGAAACGATGTCATCCAAAACGGCGTCATCCTCACATGAACCAAGAAACGAAACCGGAACCACACGTCTCATCAGTCAACTTAACGCACAAAATCATAGCTGGTTCCTAGTCTTCTTGCAAATTCACATGGATTGCTGAGAATAGCTACAATATTGTTGCTGTTTAGGCGTCGCGTGTTGATGGCGTATTTTGATTCTTCAGCTGAGTGTTTGTAGTCTCCAAGGCAACCGGAGGACTGGAGGATAGACGGCCGTGTTGATCAGAGACGGTTGATCATAGTAAAAAGTCTCTGCGGTTGATGAACTGTTTCTGAAAGTTTTCACGAGTGAAATAGCTTGCAGAAAATAACGATTTCCTATTATACCACAAATATGTTGGCTTGCTGTACCAGTTAACATAAACAACACCACAGTGTCACTGTAAAAGCTGTTGGCTACTTTTGCTAATTCATTAAGCTATTCAACAGCTCCCTCCTCTGGCCCATAAAGGGTTCTTACGAAAAGACACTGGCTCATAAAGGGTTCTTACGAAAAGACAAATGATTTTTTATTTTAAAATAAATAACCCTTAAATAAATTATTTAGTATTTATTTTGGTCTGTTAGCCTAAACAGCAACAATATTGTAGCTATTCTCAGCAATCCATGTGAAGGAACCAGCTATGATTTTGTGTGTTAAGTTGACTGACGAGACTTTTGGTTTTGGATGACGCCGTTTTGTGTGAGGATGAGGCAAAGGTTTTTCTGAGACTTAGTGACTTTTAGGCGACTCTGATGCCTTCTTGTTTGAGTCTGACACCTGAGTCTGAGATCTGAGGATGTCCTAAAATGAACACCGTACTGCAGACACACTACACACAAATCCTGGTTTGAATTCACAAATGTCTAGATTCATCTTTAAGCAGATACTGCAGCCCTTTACAAAGCATGTGTGTGCCAAATTTTGTACATTATGTGATCTTAATGGGTGTGAGTGTTTGACTATTTAAGCTCTACAACAACAAAATCCCGTCCATAGGAGGAAGCTATATGAGCAATGTAAGACATTTCTGGGACACAATACACTCTGCAGGGCAGTCGCTGAAATGACTGTATTGACTGAATGGCCAAAATCAATCACCATTTTAAGACCTGTGCAGCAATCTGTGTAGCACTGTACACACACACACACACACACACACACACACACACAGCTGGTCAGACACCACCTCCCACTCTCGAGCTCTAGTGTCACTCTCAGGGTCACTCTGGCAGCTTAAGCAGACGAGCAGGCAAATAGTGTCATCCCCACACACCATCACCGCCTCTTCCTTCCCATCCCCCATCTCAACAAGCCCCTACTTGAGGGTATTTTTATCCCCTCTTCTCCCTCTCCCACTGCGCTGCACCACTCTAATCAGTTCCCATGAAACCTCAATGTGGAATGTGGTTTAGATAGTTGAGGTTGACCCCGTGTCATTTTATCCCAAGTCCCCTTCTATTTGTCTATTTTGCAACTTCCTGTTATTATCCTTTTTAGAGGTCGCTCTTTATGCCCTTTTGACATTTAATTTCAAAAAATCTTACACTGTCAAGTCTATGAATTGATTATGAAATGAGTCCATCCCACCGGTGGAAACTTCAGTAGCTGCTAAGTCACTTCAGTAGGCAGCAGAGAGCTTAATGTCTGGGGTTTCAGATGGAGATAGCCCTCTCATCTGTCACACTGTCTCTTTCCCCTCGTGTGCTCTTCAATTGCTACCCCCGGGCTGTGTGAAGTTTTGGCCCATAGAGGTTTTTTGTGGAGCGCTTGAGCTCTCCGTCATTTGTCCTTATTAATTCTCAGGATGTGTATCCCTTTATGACTCCATCTCACTCAAACAGCAACCAATATTAAAAGCCTTATTAATTTTTCAAGTGCACCACAGAGATATTAGCCAGTTGGTGTTGTTTCATCGTGTGCACTGTAGTACCTCCTCTCTCTCTCTCCATGCTCACCGACTGACCAGAGCTTTCATTGCCCTATCTTGTATTTGCAGTATGTTGACTGTAGTCCTTGAGTGATCATCAGACATGATTTACATCCACGGGATTGTTTACAGGACATGGAGCGCAGTCGATGTTTTAAGTGGCTTTGGAGACTCTGTGCTCCATAAACACAGAGCTCCAAATAATAACAGCAAGACAAAATGCATACGTCCTCCAAAGTCAGTGTAGTGTAGAGCTGGCTGTTGCTGTCCCTGCTGTTATGTTGATATTCTTGTCAGCCGACTAAGCTTCAGTGAATGTGGTGTACCACCCGTGGAGAGAAGGGGAGGCGGGTTAGTATTAGATATAATGCTGATTCTAATCTCCAGCTCATAATAAAAAAGGGCTGCGTTTTTAAAAGACTGGCTGTCGCTGTGAATTCTAATGGGCTAACACAGAGCAGAGATGTTTGCTTTCCTGTGCCACTGGTCCCAAGTGGGGAAATTGTCTGCCTTTTGTGCCTGCGTGTCTGAGGGCAAAGATGCAAAGGTGAAAGACTGACGTGAGCAAAAGCACTTTCTAAGAAGACAGACAGCACAGGGACGAGTGTTAGAGACGGGAGGCACAGATGTCGGGAATCCATTCCCTCCTTTCAGTCTGTTTATAGGAGATAAAAAAAGACAAAGTGCCTGGATCCACATTTCAGTTTTATTGGTCTTCTTAATGATGCAGGATTTTCACCCTTCGTCTTAAACAAAGCAAGTCTCTGCTTTGCATTTCTCTGACTTGCTATCACAACTAAAATTGCCCAAAAGGGGAATTGCATCACAAATGTTGCATACATACATGAATGTCTGTATGCGTTTGCATTATTGCTTGTATGTGTGTGTATCTGTTAATCTTAAAAATGTGTGAGTCGTGCTTGGATGGATATGAAGCCTTGCTTTCAAAAGGAAAAGCATCGCTGGAGCCATCTCACTCAAGTCTGGTGTCCAGTTTCCTAGAGTGGATGTTTTAAAGTGGTGGTTTGGGGGCGGAAAGGCGGCTCAGATCTTCTAGTTTAAGATAAGAGTTTCCCAGAGGAGTGTCGCTACTGGCCTAGCCTTGAGCTGATGGACAGGGCAGTCTGGAATGAGGAAGTTGGCAAGCTTGCTTTTCAGTTCAGAGCAGCTTTAACTGGACGTCAGTCAGTCTGGCTTTATCTCTATGGATGTCCGTTCGGTATTAATCGTTATTGATCAAAAACAGTCTGAGAATAAGAGCCACTGACGCTCTGGCATGTCAACACTTGGCATAGATAGCTTGACCTAGTCGATAATAAGTTGATCTGAGACATTGTTAGGGAGTTAAATTCTGCCTAAAGAGATCTCTCCTAATATATGTGTGAGTTTGAGTGCCAGTGTTGGCTGACTTTTCAAAACTTAGCTCTTTTTTTAAATGGCTTGAGCAGCAGGTACACAATTCCCTAAGCCTTCTGAGAAATTTTAATGAATTACACGCACAAGTGTGTACACATTTGCAAAGCGTGTGTGTTTGTGCACCGGCAGCACATTTCCTCGGGCTGCTGTTTACTCATCACGGTTAAGAGAAGGCAGCTTGAGACTGAAACACATCAAGGTATCAAAGGCATTTCTGTGGGTTGGTGTGTTACAGAGTTAAACCACTGCCTGCTGTTCTGGTATGTGCTCTGATTTAGGAAACGCAGCAAGGAGGATGTGGGGGCTAGGGGGAGACTCCATGGGTCAGTGAATACGAGTCAAAACTACTGATGGTCTGGCGGTGGCTGCAGAATTACCTCTTGTATTTGAATAATAATTTAGTTAAATCATATTCAATTATAGTTATTTTCTTTCAGCGTTTTTTTTTAAAGATGTTATTTCTTCTGGCTTCAAAATATGTGCTTGTTTTTGGAATATGATACATTTCATACCCACAAATGTGATTTGATATCAAGGTGTAAATTCCTTGTCCGCCTCATTTGCTCTCCCAGGTTGTGAGGACATTGTTGTGGAAAGCCTGTCTCTGGACTCCCTCGTGCCCATCCTGAAGTGGAGCTCCCAACCTTACGGCTCCAAGTGGGTCCACAGGCAGGCCATGCACTTCCTCTGCGAGGAGTTCAGTCAGGTTGTCACCTCAGATGTTCTCTACGAGCTTAGCAAGGAGCACCTTCTCAGTGCGATTCAGTCCGACTACCTACAGGTATGGAAACTGAACATCACCTGTCAATCTGTAGTCACTCTATGGCATCTCACAATGTGGAAGATACATTTTCTGGTGTGAACTTTCACTAATGAGTGCCTGACTTGTTCATGCAGCATACACACACATATGCATTAATACAATCTCTGTCTCAATCACACACCATACACATGTACACATGCACACACCGGTGACACTCTGGGTTCTCCAGGGTTGAATAACACCATTCCCTGGAGGGAAATGTCTTCAAACCCAGAACCTAATCAAAGCTGAGCTGTCATCTGCACTGCCAAGCTACTCTGGCGTCAGACCAGATGGTTGAGGTGAAGTGTTGTAATCGAACTACACAAACAAACCAACCAGGCCGGAGCTGTGCTGGGACATCAGCTGAACATATTGCATTTTCACCTTATCCTCGTTTAACAGCTTCCCAGTTTTGTTCTCCACAATATCTAACCTTGTCCTAATAATACTTTTATGCCGTTCTTTCTCTGTCCTATATCGCTCTCTCTTTCGCTCTCTCTCTGTCTTTTTCTTTCTCTGTATCTTGGTCTCATTCACAGGCGAGTGAACAGGACATTCTCAAGTATGTTGTTAAGTGGGGCGAGCAGCAGCTTATTAAGAGGATGGCAGACAGGGGTAAGATAATACAGACTATAATTACCCTCTGAGCAGCCCCCATAATGGCTCTGAGGAAATTACCCACTTACCAAAGCCTCCAAAATACATTTAAAAGCATTACAAAAAGGAGCCAAAGTTTACCCAAGTCAGCAGAAAGTGGGGCCCCCTAGTGATTGGTTATGTCATTGTGTGTTCTGACCTTGTATGCAGTTGTCTTATGTTGGGTTTATGGTCAGCATTATTAGTCATAATATTGTAAGCTAGAGCTAGAAACCTGCAGGCGATGCAGTATTTATCCGTAATTTGTTCAATTTAATTGCCTGAACGATGTGAAGTATAGCCAGAAGGTTGATTTAAAAGCATAATCATAGTTTAATAATAAGTCATGGTTATATGCATTATATTAAAAAGCTGCTAATGGCTATTCTTGTCCTCATTTACCCAGAGCCCAACCTGTTGAGCGGCACAGCCCATAGCGTAAACAAGAGGGGCGTGAAAAGGAGAGACCTGGATGTGGAGGAGCTAAAGGAGATCCTGTCTCCCCTCCTGCCCTTCATCCGAACTGAGCACATCTTACCTCCCAACAGTGACGTCCTCGCTGACGCGGTCAGTACTCCTTGTCTGCCCTTTCTCTGCTGCTGTGTGTGTGTGTGTGTGTGAGCACCTGAGTCACTGTGACCTTCATAAACTGAGCATTGATTCACATTCTTCACCCTGTTCACAGCTTAAAAGGGGTTTGATAAGCACCCCTCCTTCAGACATGCTACCCACAGCTGAAGGAGGGAAAGCCAATGCCTGGTTAAGGCAGAAGAACGCCGGCATCTACGTGCGCCCCCGCCTCTTCTCTCCTTATGTGGAAGAGGCTAAGGTATGGCTCATTCACTTCTGATTAATGGAGCTTCCAGACAATGCAGGAAGCAGCGGATTATTTGTACCCCATATAGCTATCATCAAAGAGAGTAGAGGTTGTGTGAAGATGACAGGCTAAACATTAAGAGCCTCAGGGAAATTGGACCTGTTCATAGATGTACTAAAATAATCCATGCACAGTTGTTGCTATGCATACTCCCCATTTTTAATAGTTGCCTCCATCATCTTGACTGAAATTCAATTTATGTCCATTTGCACAGTTTTCCTAATAATTTATACAGTAGGCCTTCCCAGCGCCATGAATATTTATGAACATATCCCCAGACGAGAGAGAGTCATTATTAGATGAAGTGTCAATCAAGTGGAACTAATTTGCAAACCCTCCATGTCCTTGAGTTTCACATAGGACTTTTATTTTTTTAGAAGTTCTGGTCTAACTTGCCATCTCTGTCTACCTGTCTTTAGTCTGTGCTGGATGAAATGATGGTGGAGCAGACAGACTTGGTGCGTTTGCGGTTAGTGCGCATGTCCAACGTCCCTGACACACTCTACATGGTCAACAACGCTGTGCCTCAGTGTTGTCACATGATCAGCCACCAGCAAATGGCAAGCAACTCAACCACAGCTCCATCAGTTGTGGCCAATGAAATTCCAGGTAAGTAAATGGAAACTAGCATCATGTCAACAAATATCCAAATTGCTCAACATGATGCTGTTCTGTAGCTGAATTCTTGTTTCATCGGATCCTGATTAAGTGAAAAATCCATCTATGTACGTGTTTATATCTTCCAGTGCCTCAGCTGTCGGTGGTAAAGGACATGATCCGGAGGCTGCAGGAACTGAGGCACACAGAGCAGGTCCAGAGAGCTTATGCCCTTAACTGCGGCGAAGGAGCCACCGTCAGCTATGAGCTGCAGCTGCGTGTGCTGAGGGAGTTTGGTCTGGCAGACGGAGCCACTGAGCTACTGCAGGTTAGCAGAAAGCAGAGTTTTTTCCCCAGGGGTTAGAGGGAGATGAGGAGGCTAAGGCTGGGATACTAACAGGGATGGTACAACACACAGACCTCAGTAATGCAGAACATGCTGACCTTGAACAAGCCCAGGATGATAAATCTTAAGAAAACTGTTTCTTGTTTTCCAGAACCCATATAAGTTCTTCCCCGATGAACGGTTTGGAGATGAGAGTCCAATTCTGGCTCTGCGCCAGGTGGGTCGGTGTCGGGTAAACAGTAGCCCAGCCATGGATAGCATGTTCACAGAGCTGGAAGGGGTAGCAGGCTTCCACCCTCCCCTGCCTCCTCCACCTCCGCCCTACCACCCCCCTGCCACACCCAGCCATGCTCAGCTCAAGGGTGCCTGGCGACCTCGTGTGCCCATGCCGACCCCCACCCGATCCTTCTCCTACCCCTGCAACCGCACCCTGATCCAGCGCCATGTAGCCACCAAGCATGGCAGCACAGACTACTCCTCTGTGCCCAGGCAACAGCCTCCAGACTGCACCAACCCGCAGGCCAAGGGCCGAGCTTTGCTTTCAGACCGGCAAGCGGTGAGTGTGTGTGTTACTCCCTGGAGTCCTTGTGCTACTTTTTTTGTCTATTCAAATTCGGGCTTCATGGTCTGTACCTGGGATCATGAATAGCTCGATTGCCAGGTAACATCACACATTTGTATCTGTTTTCCGATGCAGATGAGCATGGAGCCTGTTATGAGGGAGTTCATGCCTGACATTGCACTGGGTGTCTCAGTCATGACCCTGAGGGAGCAGCACATGGCAGAGATGGACAGGGAAGGCCCTCACAGCCCAATGGGCCCCTCAGGCCACCATCTGCCCCATGGGCCTTGCCCTTCTGTCCGCCTCAGCCATGGCCACGGTCCTGGGCATGGCCACTCCTGCAAAAGACACGCTCCTGAACCCAAACTGGAGGCTCAAGCAGAGTTCCCTGACCTGTATGACTTCTCCTGCCGACCTGCAACCCCGACCTCCTCTCACCCTCTTCCCTCCTTTGCAGGACCAGACCTCTACAGCCACAGCTGCACCCCCTCTGGCTCTTATCCACCCCCATACATTTCTGACTCTCAGTCCCAGGGCCACCCGCAGGGACGGACTGCCCCAGACCCATTACGTCTGGATGTCCTCAGTATGACCTCTCAGAGGCATGATGGAGTCCTTGCCAGCCCCTCTGGGGCACAGCCTAGGATGGGACACATCCCAAGGGGGCGATCAAATGAGACAGACCTGACTCATGGCTTAGGCCATTTACGGTCGCCCAGTGGGAACATGGACAGCTATGAGGAGAGGCACACAGGACCTAGAGATGCTCCAGAGGAGATGGTTCTAGCTGGAGAATCATCATCAGGCCTGGGGCCTCTCCAGCAGCCTCACAGGAACAGTGTCGGTGAGGAGATCGCCAGAGACCGCAGGTCACCCAGCAAGCCTGACTACCCTTATAAGAAATCTGCACTTTAACCCCAGTTGAGGACCAGGGGTTGAGGAGTTAAGAAAAGGGAAAGCATGATGAGTCCATCACAGTGGATGGCAAAGCACTAAATGTG
Source organism: Larimichthys crocea (assembly GCF_000972845.2). Taxonomy (NCBI): domain Eukaryota; kingdom Metazoa; phylum Chordata; class Actinopteri; family Sciaenidae; genus Larimichthys; species Larimichthys crocea. Next base: position 11,355,819 of record NC_040034.1, on the reverse strand, counting down.
TGCCTGCATATATATGTGTGTGTGTTTGAGAGGAGCAGCGAAAAGGGGTGGTTGATGGTTGCTATTTATAGGATCTGTCCTTTTGTCCTACCTCTATCACACTGTGCTATCCATCACACAGTCAGAGTATGGAAAGAGTAAGTGATGTAGGTTAATTGTTGATGCTTGTAATTGATCTCTGCAAGCCTGCTTAGTCCTGCTGGTTTAGAGGATGACTCAGGCTCTACTGGGATGGATTGATCTTTTGAGTTTGATTGTAAAGAGGTTAGCTCTATGCTGTGTGAATCCCGCACGAGGAGGTCACAACTCTAGATGTAGCTCAGTTATAAACTGATGGTTTAACAAAGACTATATCCATAGGTTCTGTTGTCTCTTGATTTTTTTTTCAGCATAGAATGGGGACATGGCAGGATAGGGATCTCAGTTTACACAGGCATACAATGGCATCCAGTCTGGGACAGAGAGTATTGTGATAAAAATCATATGTAAATTTGTCTGGCTGCATTCTTTTTCCTCCATTTCAGTATTTCCATTTCTTCCTGTAGCATGCCTATAGCAACCTCCCTGACTAGTGTTCCCCTCCTGGTTCTGCAGTGCAGATGAGTAATGGGCCAAGGCTTGGTCACACAAAGCAGGAATTGGATCTGACAGGAAGTAGGTCATCAGAGCTCGTCATTCTCCTGTAACCCAGTCTGATAATTGTGTCAGGCTTTAACTATCACAGCCTCTGAGTGTCTAGCTTAGAGGCAGAAACCTGCCGTTTTCAGAGAGAGGGAAGGCGGGCAGGCAGGCAGGAGAATCACAGGTAGGTTCATTACTGAGATACAGTGGAAAATATAGGGGTGCCATGGCAACTGACATACAGTGATCAAGTGCTGGGGGTTTGTTGGTTTTTCAGCTGGAACAAGTGTGTGTGCGTGTGTCTGTGTGCGAGGATAACTTTGATACACACAGGTGTTTAGACAATCTCAGTACTGTACACTCCCATCTTTAGTCAGGTCTGTTTGTACATATCAGAGAGTCTGAGAGTGGCTGTGTGCTAGAGCTCCCTCTTGTTCTGTTTAATCCAATAGCATCAAGTAATCAAATCGAAAGCCTTAATCAGTGCTTGGAATATTCAGTTTTAGCTACCTTTTATTCAATTAAGTATGATGTCATTATATTGCAGCCCCTGTTAATTGCTTATTTGACTGTTCTGTTCAGTACGTAAACATTCACTACAGTTATTTTCTGCCTGATAGAGGTGGATTTCACTCAACCCGGATGCTAAAAACCATGTATATACATCAGGCTTCCATCTCGCCACCTCATGGGAAACCGTGGGCCTGCATAGGCAGTGTTGATACTGTTAAAATATACTGTTAAGGAGCCACAGCAGCTGTAGCTCCAGAACCCTGCAAGTACACATTTAAGCCTGTTACAGCCAACAGCTGGGATACAACCTAACATATGAGTATCACTGCACTGTAGGAGCCACCTGTCTGTTAGCTGAAGGGAAAAGAACAAATGAATTTCGAACAAAAGGAATCTTATATTGAAGAGAAGTTGGCGATTGCTGGCTCATATCTCCAATGGAAATTGTATATAATGAATTGCGTTCCACATGTTCTGATGAATTTTTAATGGTTTCTATCACATTTTAGTGGTCGTTGAAGGTTTGTGTTTTTACTGTAGTGGACAACACTGTGTACTTGTCTTTGTCATGAAATCTCACTAAGAATGTGTGGTATAAAACATAAAGATTGTGTCTCAAGATCTATTTTGTTCTTAAATGTTGTGCATTAGGGCAGTTTGTTCAATGTTGTAGGTGGTGTGGATTGGTTTGTAGAGATGTTTTTGTTTTGTTTTTTTTTCCTATCCCCTATTTTCCTTTTACTTTTAAAGTAACGGGAATATGTAGAGGATCTGAAGACATTAGCTCCCAGCTTAGCAGTGATGAAGTTGCCAAGCAGAAAAATCATTTTTCCATCTAGGTTGCTTCATGGGGAAAAAATGCAAAACTCAAGATTCCTCCCCATGTTCATGTTGGGTAGTTGTTTTATTTTCCAGGACAATGTTCCATTGAATAAAAGCCCTTGTTTTGCTCTTTGCTGTAGAGAAGTCAGTGCCTTCCCCCGCCTGCGGCTGGGCTTTTATTGGAGAAGTGACTTTGATGTCTATGCAAGCTCTTTTCTACCAGCTTACCAGCCTGCATCAAATAGTTCTCTGAAATCTCATGTAGCTCGTTTTGTGTACAGTGTTATTTAGCACCTTTTTTTGAAATTGAACCATCTGATTGCTTGTGTTGAATTATAACAGGTACATTGTACTTGTATGGTATCACAGAAAACATGTTTGTAGATTGATATTAAGTTGCATTTAGTTTCACTGAATCTATTTTTCTACTGTCACCTCAAAAGGTGCGTAACAGTGGTCAACTGGGCATCCTCAAAATAAACTGGTTTGATATTACGGAATTCATTTGATCTCGGCTGGGTCGTTTTGTGCATTAGAAACATGTGATAACTTTATTTTTAACATGATTCCACACAAACAGTAACATTTCTTCACATCAATTTTACAAAACAAGTTTGTCTTAACTGGTCGCCACCAGAAAACCACTTAAACAAAACAATGGCATTTAGTTCAGTCAAAATATCATACTGGACGCACATGTACATATGGCAGCATCGTGTTCGTGTCAAGTACTGCCATCAAGACAATTCAATCTATTGAAAGCATAAAGTGCTGAAACAAACTTTTTGTTCAAGTAAACTTTCATTAGAAGTTTCAAAGTTAAGGCATCATTTCTAAATCAATACAAATGAAACTAAACCCACAATCTTTTATCCTAGAAGAAAGTCTTTACAACAATAACTGAGTCAGTGTTCTCTGCACTAACTGTTCAAGCTTTAGAATCACATTGGTTGCAGCGAGAAGACCTTTATTCAACAAAGAAAAAAAGGATCATCTTCCAAGTTACACATACATTCAAAGCACCATATGAACCAGACACATGATATGGCATCCTTGCTACTGGTATTCTGCATTGGTTCTGCGTCTTTTTCTAGCCTTCAGCTCCTCGAACAACTGATAAACAGCTTCAACTGTGACCTCCTGAAAGAGACGGGTAAAGAATGGTTCAGATTTGGGGCTCGCACACACAGATATCAACCAAACATGATTCATGACTGTGAAATTGCACATTTTTGTGCATGTAAAATGAAACCAGCTTCAGTCATGGATAAATAATTAAATACTAATGGATCAAATTGCCTTATAGGTGTTATGTGTCATTTAAACTGTCCAGACTTTGCACTTTGACATTTGTTTCTCACCTTTTCTTCAGCAGCACACTGGTCTAAAAATGCACTGATCGTAGTTGTCAGCTCGTTGACACCTGCACGGGGGGGACAAAAAAACAAACATGATTAATCGCTCCCAATTGATTGCCTCTTCTACAAATTTCACTTTACAGGATTACATCCGAAGAGGAAAACTGACCCCATATGCTCACCATAAATGACCTCCAGCTGCTGTCTACGGTCCAAGGAGTTTGTCAGTGCCATTAGCGGGTGCTGTCCAAATGGCTCATCCAAGCCCTTGTTCTCGTAAGCCAGAATGGTGTCAGACTCATCCATGAGAAACTGCACCTCAGCAGCCACATAGGCTTTCTGTGCATGCAACACACAATTAAGAAGCATTCATTTAAAAAAAAAAAAAGAAGGAAGCCTGAGTACTTCATTACACGCTTACATGAACCAGGTTTACATACAAAGCCAACAACCGCAACGTCTTGGGCCAAAACCTACATTATAATCTGAGAGCTAGTACTTGTGAACTACCTTGCAGCTTATGCAGGTGCAGAGCTTGGCGCGCCAACTGTAAGGCCAGAACACAGCTCCCTGTCTCAGCCTCTCCAGCCCCTGGACCTGCAGCTCGTTCAGCCTGCACGCCACAGTTTTGGATGTGGCCTTCGCCATGCTGCCTGTCATTTCCTCATGGGTCCGTTTGCAAGGGGATCTCCGGTTTGCCCCTTCCTAAGATACAAATGACAACATATGATGGCAAGTGTTATTGTGTTTAAATGACAGGCAGGAATAGCAACTGATAACACCTGGGCTTTTATAAAACATCTCCACACACACACACACACACACACACACACACAGCACTGCAGATTCATCCGGGGAAGTCTCGAGGCGACTGACACGATGAGATGATTGGGCGATGAAAATCACCAGTTTACAGTAAGCTGTCCTGTGAAGCCTGGCCAAGGCAGTCTACAGAGCAGGAGAAGCAGTGCTTCATGGGTCATTTCTCCCCTAATTACCCAGAGGAGGGGAAAGCACGTTAACCAGAGATGTAGCCTGCTCTATAATCTGCCCATTACCCTCCAGCTCCATCTTGTGGCAATAAATAACACCAGCTGCTATGGAGGGATCATGCACAGTGAAGGACTTTTACTATGAAGAGGGTATGACTCAGGGGTGTCAAACGTCTTTTACTTCACAACTAAATTTGATCTCAAGTGGGCCGGACCAATAAAACCATTGCACAAGAACATACAGATAACACCAGCCCATGTTGTTCCCTTTCTTTGTGAAGAAGTCTGTCAACATTCACAGGCAATGAAGCTTCAGATGATAAACAACCTGAATCTGAAGAAAAATAATAATTCAGCAATATGTCAACATGTGAGTTCACACTGAGTCAGTGCACTGTCATTACTGTGTGCAGATCACAAGCACGTTTAGTCACATGGATTTTGGAGCTGAACAACAGTATTGCTTTTGTTTTTTACTTTTTTTTTGGAATAGTGATGCATTTTAATGAACATTTTTAATTAACGACTACTCTGCAATTTTCTCACTTTACAAAGGTCATGCAATGGGCCGGACTGGACACTATGGTGGGCCGGTTCTGGCCCACGGCTCATATGCTTGACACCTCTGGTATATATAATCAGATTAATTGTCTGAAGTACTCATCTTAAATAGGAAACATCTGTCAACACTGATACAGATAGACACAATGCCAAAACAAATAATTTAAATTAATTAAAAGATAAATAAAATGCATTGAAGAAATTTGAGCATACTGTAAATATTTTAGAAACCCCTCACACATTTAAAGGGAGCTCATGTCTTATTAAAAGGAGCCAAGCTCCCCCCTGGCTCACACCCTGCATATATTCAACAAACCAAACAAACATGGTGTTATATTATCAATCAATATGTCCTACAAACTCTGTTACTCACCTCCAGCTTTGTGTGCTCAGCACTGGTGGACGGCTCCTCATCTGTACTTTGACTGGGCCCAGAATCTTCCTCCTTTTCTGCTCCTTCCTCGACTTCTACCTCCTCCTCTTCGTCCTCCTCAGAGGGACTGACACTGATCACGGGTGGAACTACAGGGCAAAGACAAATGGAAAAATCATTCTCTAGATTTTACTGTTAAATGCTTGCAAAGTTAGACATCTGGGTTTGTCTTTTCTGTCTGTGACAACTGCTCAGGCTAAAGCATTACCTGCAAAGTGTGCGGCGTACGTCCACAAGAAGGAAGCCTTGTTCATGCAGGCCTCACACACCATCTCTAGCACCTCTTCTGGTTCCCCCACGGTGCAGCCAAGATGCTGTCAAAGACAGACAAAATGATAATGAAGATTTATAGCAGTGATAAAAATGTAAATCAGAATCAAAAGAAGAAAAATCTTTTATTTCAGTGACAAGATTTATCTTACTCTGCTGTGGAACCAGTCCTCACAGACAACACACTGAATCATCTCATCATCGTTGTTGTTCTATTGGGTAAATAAAAAGGTGTTTTATGTAGTGACAGACATCAACATCAACAGCAGATTTTCTGAATTACACGAGAGTTCAGAGATAAAATAAAAGTAGTACCGGAGTCTCTGTGTCTGGGTATGGCCGCTCACACGTGCAGTAGCAGCCACTGAAGTTATGATTGTAGATATTTCTAATGTTTTGCTCATCTTTGGCCTGTGAATACAAGAGATGGAGTAACTTTAATATTCAGGACATGAAGAGCAGAGCAATCTGGGGGACACAGATTCAGTTGGTATTGAAACCAGAGGACTCACAGGCATTAGTTGGCACTTGAACTCCCCAAACTTGCCATTTCCACAATCGCAACGAAAATTTCTACAGCAGGAAAACAGGAAAATTAGCAAATTATGAAAGGAAAGAAGGAAAATGTGTGAACCAGTGTACAGTCAATACACAAAACACTTGAATAACATACCTTTTGGTATACAGTTCAAAGACATCATGTCCATCGTGGCATTTATTGGCACAGGCAAGACAAACCCCTGCAGGCTCTGCAGTATTGGGTGTGCAAGTGTTGCAGGCAAACACAGCCTGCCTCTTCACATAGCCCTGTAACAATACACACAGGAGGTATAAATATACTGCAGTGCATATATATTATTGATGACACATCCCATGCAATAAAATAATACAGTTATTAGTCTCTGATCAGCTATCAGGGAAGATTAGAAATGCTGCAGTGATACCAAGCAGGATGACAATGATTGCACAGTAGTTTCACTCTTAAGTGGTCCCGTGCAGCTACAAACCCAGAGGGAGTCATCACAACAACACATTAACAATAGATTTTCTGCGCTTGTGGTACATGCAGTCACATAAACGCACAACATTACATCTAAAATTGCAGTGCTTGTATCCGTGAAAAAAAAAAAAAAAAAAAAAAAAGGCGATGGCTGCAGGGATGCGGTGCAGGAAGCCTTTCTTACCCGGGAGTAGGAACACTTTTCTGAGTCGCTTCCAGCCAGCACATAAAAAGCCTCGAGCTCCTCCCTGTTGGCGAAAGCATCGTCAATGTCGGCCTCGTTTTTTTCTGCTGCCATTCTGCTGCTAAAAGAGAGAGAGCGAAGAGGACACAAAGGCACACAGACAGACACACTGGGTGAGCAGCAACACAACAGTGTTGACAAATGACTGTTCCGGGCGGGAATTTGGGCCGAGACCACGTGGAGGAAGTGACGCGAGATACTGATGCGCGCGAAACACCTGCTTGCTATATATATATATATATATATATATATAATAAAAATATATATATATAGATATATAATATATATATATATATAATAAATATATAGATATATATAATATAAAGATAAACCCCACAGCCACACACTGACTGACAATGCAAAAACGTTTTGCTGCATGTTACTTGGTTACTGACATTTGAAAAATAAACAACAAAATACATTAAGACACGACAGTTAAATAACAGTACACATAAATAAGTCCTAGATAAATCTCATCTTCAGCTGTAAGTCTTTGACCTTATTCACAGTATGTCTATAGTGTGTGTATATATATTATATACTTTATTTTATAAAGCACCCTTTATTTAAAGAGAGAGAGCCACTAAGTAAAAGTTTTGGGTTGTCACTTAGTAACAATTTGTTAATGAATTTCCAACATTAATGTCTAATAAAATCAGAATCAGAATCAGAAATACTTTAATAACCCCAGGGGGAAAGTATTTAAAAGGAATAAATTATTATCTAAAAGTATTATCTAAAAGGATGAATAGCAACCAAATCAATACATTTTTACAACATAAAAACACAATATTTGCTATTATTGATTGATATTATTGGTTTGTAGGTGATCTATAGCGTAAAGTAAATGTATGACCCATTAACAAAATTATTTATTACAGCTAAGTGTAAAAACCTACAGAGGATGCCTTATTACAAAGTGGAACACCAGGGTCATTTGGGTGTTCATTTTTTAAAAATGGTATGTGCTGCACAAACCTTCTCCTGTAAAACTATATGACCAGGAGCACAAATTCAATATTTCAATATCCCAGTAGTTTCAATGTTCAATATTTTTCCAGCAATGATTTTGGTTCAAGGCTCCGTGACCCTGATGAGTAGTAAGTAGTTACAGATAATGCATGGGTCGATTTTAGGTCAAACACTATGTTTGACCTAAAATCGACCCAGGCTTCACCACCAAGACCACACAATTCAAAACTGCATCTGCATCCTTTTAGTAGACTACAATCACATGATGTGTCTGTATCAACATCCATCGCATGTTTCAACAGACACAGATCTTCTTATAGTGGCGTGCAGTTAACAGAAGTCATATTCTTACAAACATTTCTACCGGTGCAATACAGTGAATATTTACAATAAGAGAAAATCCATCAGTGTTTTTTTGGCGAACCCTGACACACATCATCAGACACGACAGCACACATGAAAAAGTCTCAAGTTTGAGGACGTTACCTGGATTGGAAACTCGTTGGTCTGTCCTGCCTGCAGACACTTACACAGCGTCTGTGCTGATGTTTATTTTTGATTTTTTGTTTGTTTTTGTTTATTTTTGTTTTTAAAAACTATATATATACACCCACACACTATAGACATACTGTGAATAAGGTCAAAGACTTAATACATCTGAAGATGAGCTTTATCTAGGACTTATTTATGTGTACTGTTATTATATATATAACTGTCGTGTCTTAATGTATTTTGTTGTTTATTTTTCAAATGTCAGTAACCAAGTAACATGCAGCAAAACGTTTTTGCATTGTCAGTCAGTGTGTGGCTGTGGGGTATTCTATATTTTTAAAAAGATGCACTTTTTAATTGATCCCACATCAATGGAATTTGTGTGTTACACCAGATTACACAAGATAGAGAAGAAACATACTCACGAATAAATATATAATATTTGAATAATTCATTTGTGGATCATGTTGGCTGTAGCTCTGGAAAGAAACTGCTGTATGTTGTATGTTGCAGTGTTGTTCCAGTGGATGGCGTCACTGTGACATGTTTCTCTGTGCTGCGTGCTCAGAGATGCGCTGAAGACAGCACACTTCTGCACGAGGCTGCTCTCATTATGCAAACTGCAACTGGCCTATAAATGGCAGATCCGTTAATTATGCAATCTTCTGTAGGCTTGGATACAAATTCACAAACCAGTTCCCTGTTCTACATTTTGTCTTGAACTTTAACTTTTCTGGTTTGCAGGGTGACTTGACAGACAGTCTGGCGGGTGCTCGTCGTGAGCACACTGAACTTCTCTGACCGCATCCCCGTTGCCTTCAGAGGCTGTCGGAAATATTCTCGAACCTTCACTCAGCCCAGAGTGGTCGTAAGTGTGCAGAGAAAACATGAGGAGTTCTGGATCCTGAGAGAAAAAGTAATAGTAGTGTTAGTTTGTAGGAGCCTTAACAGGTATCTTCCGTTAATTTATTATTAAAATGGTTATTTAACATTTATAAGTTTATATAAAAATGAATTACATGCCATGATTCATATCATCCATTCTCTGTTCAGCGGGACAAAATGCTTGCTTTACTTTTATAGAGCAGAGACTATGAGTTAATTAATCACTTAGTCAACAGACTAAAATAAATCATTTGCAGAATATATCTGATAATTGATAAGAAGTGTTTGAGTCATTTTTCAGCTACAAAGTTAAACTTTGATCATGAGGATTTGCTGCAAAACAAGATACTGTGATTGTGATGGACATGTGTTATATTTGACTGATCAATAACATTTGTATATAAAAATCTATTTCATGCCAGATTCATATCATCCATTCTCTGTTCAGCTGGCAATTTTGTGTCTTTCTTTACATATATAGACCAGAAACTATTAGTCAATTAATCAATTATTCAACAGACTAATAAAATAAATAATTTACAGAATATTTTGATAATAGATCATAAGTGTTTGAGTCATTTATCAGCAAATAAACTAAACATTTGCTCACCCCAGACTCTCCAATATGAGTATTTACCGCAAAACAAGATATCTGTGAAGAGTATATTTGATATTTCACAGGCAACTCGAATAACAATATTTTAAATATTTTTTAAAAACTGGTTACATGCCAGATGTCATATCCATTTTCTATTCAACTGGCCATTTTGTGCTTTTCCTTTCCTTATACAGGGCACATAGTATTAGTCAGTGAATCAAATATTTTGATAATTGTATTTGTGTTAAGTCGTTTTTCAGCCAAAGAGTTAAATGTTTGATAGTGAGAATTTGCTGAGATATCAGAATTTACAGAATATGTTGATAATAGATCTGCTGAGATATCAGAATTTACAGAATATGTTGATAATAGATCATAAGTGTTTGAGTCATTTATCAGCAAATAAACTAAACATTTGCTCACTCCAGACTCTCCAGTATGAGTATTTACAAAACAAGATATCTGTGAAGAGTATATCTGATATTTCACAGACAACTCGAATAGTAATATTTTAAATATTTTAAAGTTCATAAAGGTCATATGCATTTTATATTCAACTGGACATTGTATGCTTTTCCTTTCTTCATACAGGGCACAGATTATAAGTCAGTGAATCAATTATTTTGATAATTGTGTTTGTGTTGAGTCATTTCGCTTGATAGTAAGACTCTGCTGAGATATCTTTGAAGCTGTGATGGGCATATGTGGTATTACACAGAACACCTCGATTAATTGATAACCTGTGAACCTAATCTCTGAGTCAATATATAATGGAAAGCACGGCAGCACGTGAAAACCATGCGCGGGCTGTGATTCGTCAGTCGGTGGTTGGGTATTTTCCGAGGTGCTCCTGAAGGCAGCACCATTCTCCTGGATCCTGGGTGTGTGCGGGTCCGCTCAGCGTACAGAGACTGAGAGAGAGAGAGAAAACACCAGGAACATCTCAGCGTGAGTCCAGCTGTGCCTGTCACCTGTCACCTTGTTAGAAAAAAAAAAACTTCTTCTCCAGCGGGACGGGACCGAGAATGGGAAACTATCCGAGCTAGTTTCTGAAGAGGACATACATTCAGAAAGAGAAAGAGAGAGAGGAGGGAGGGGGGAAGACTGTGGCTAAAATTGCCAGGTTAGTTAATGGCTAGCTCACCACAGCTCTCTCGTTGACGTACTTCATCTGTTTGTTTTTGTAGCTAACTAGCTCGTTGTTGGTTTGATGTTTGTATCGCGGTGTGTGGACCTCTTATCTAACGGAGGTCAGGCTTGTTAGCAGGCTAGCTCCACGGGTTCATCATTGCATGCCATCGGCTTCCCAGGCTAGCCAGGCTAACGTTAGCAGCTGAGGGTTAGCAAAAGGGGGTCAGTGTGTGTTTGTGTTGATGCTGAGCCACAGCCACTGTGATATTACATTTAAAAAGTAGATAAAATGAAACATGAAGGGTTAGGCTAGTACAAACTTGAGTGTCCCTCCCTCATTCCTCATTGTCGGCTGTGCTGCGAGACTAACGTTGCACGGTGTGGTTTCCTGTTTTGTTTTTGTTTTTTTATCAGCCGGTTGCAGGTTTGAGACTTCTCAGTCAAGACTATATTATAAACCGGAGAAGGAACCGGAGCACGGTGGAGATGCAGACCTTCCTGAAAGGCCGGAGAGTCGGCTACTGGCTCAGCGAGAAGAAGATGAAGAAGCTGAATTTTCAGGCCTTTGCTGATTTGTGCAGGTATGTTTTTGGCTTTTGGACACCAATTTTTCTTTTCCAGTTTTCTTGACATGCGTTCACACAGTAGGCCTGCCATCATTAACTATTTATGTCTGAGTGAATTAGGAGGTGTGCTGGCACTGCACTTCCTCTTAATGACTCTGACAAAAGGGGCTATCACTCACCATCCTTCTCCTCTTACATTGAATAGCTCCTTTTTAGAGTTGAACTTTCTCTTTCATACTTACACACAGCGACTCAGGGACTCCCCTGCTCATGACTGTTAACTCTTCGAGGTTGACCTTAAAAGTACAGTTGATAAAACCCTTTTTTAATGTATGTATGCATGCCCCAAGGGAAGCTGTAGCTGGCTAAAGTCAATCCAGCGTAGTAGGTTTTGTTTGCTTGAGTATGTGCTTGTTGAGACACGGTGCGAGGAGTGTAAGTAGGATAATGTGAACAGCGTGGCCTCGAGTTGAATGTATTACAGATCGAAACTGTGAAAAATGCTGCTCTCATCTGAGTAATTGTCTTGAAGCGTGATGAGCCGGGTTTGTTTGGGCTGCAAAAATTTATCTACAAGAAAAAGACTCATCTATCCGAATGCATAGTCATAACAGGAATGTTCAAGGATGTATTCCCACCGTAGTTTGTGGAAGAGTGTTTTTATGTATGTTATCTTGTTGTAGCTTATTAATCTCAAGTAAAGCGTTATATAAGATGGTCTAAATTCCAAATCTGGTTTCACAATAGTTGTTATACTGCATGCTTGGATTGGGGAATTGCTCCAAGGTATGGCAGCAGCCTTATCATCTCTTGTTGCAACATTGCCGAGGTGGCTGCATTTATTCTGAAAACACAAACAATGGCAGCAGCCAAAAGTGAGAGAGAAAGAGAGAGAGAAAAAAAAAGAGAAACAGGCCAGGTGTGTTGTCAGTGTGCAGGCAATTGCTCAGCAACCATTTCACATTTTTTCTTTTTTTTTTTTTAAGAGGGTTGTTGCCTCACAAAGCTGCCCGGTTGCACCAGCGCAGATTACCACTGTAACTTTGTAATCCACAAACATTTTTTAATCCCTTCGCAAACCTAGTAACTCTAACCTAAACCCCCTTTTTTTTTTCTTAGTGTTGGACTGATGGCAGTTTCATATGAAGGGCGAGAGGCCAAGTGTTTAGAAGTGGTGCTTTTGACAAAGATCAAGCCACGTTAACAGCCTTTATACTCAACAACAAGTATCGGCACATTTAAATGGAAAAGAGCTACAAAGTGAACGTGGGTGTGTCATGTATATGATCACAGCATGACTGCTTTCCTCCAGTCAGTCACTGAAACTTTTGGTTCTCCTTTTCCTGGCGTGTTTCCCCTTATCATATACCATGTTAGAAAGCAAAAGGCTTGTTTTATTTATGAGGAAATGGTTTCCTCAGCAATGTGACGGCCTTTTGAATTTCATTTCACGCACCTCGTTTTTAAAATCAAACTTAAATGTTTCACTTTAACAGACTGTGTGCGTATCATTCTGTAATAGTGACCAGGTTTTCGCTCTCTTCATGTGGCATGCAGCTGACACTGTGAGTGCTTCAGTGTGGAGTATGCCCTGTCTCATGCAGCTGGACTTAAGGGATTCCTGCTGGTCAGATACACTTATGTTTGTGTCTCATAAGCTTGCACAACAATTTAGAGGCTTCCCACTGACTCACATATGCCCCATTTAGAAAAATTGCAATGCCCTTGAGAAATGCCAGCCTGAGCGTCATTTGGTATAATATGAAAATATTATCACTTCATTCTGTCAAGGCAAGGCCACTGCACTCGACAAGTCTGATGAGATTAAGTTGAGTTACACCCACTGTATACAGTCTTTCACCCAATGCAATTTACTACAGTGACTTGACGACCGTGATCATTTAAAAGCTGTGGCAAGTATCGCCTTACTTGTATGTTTTAACATGTAAAAAAAAAAAGATTGCTGTTTTTCAGGAACAGATAGAGAACGGTTTTAAGCCAAACTGGTAAAACGACTTCACCTGGTTGATCTACTTTATCTGTCTCTACCAGGTGTTGTCCATGAGAATGCTAAGTCATTCACAGTGTTCTAAATCAATCACCATAGTTACTTGTATTGATTGATTTAACTATAGTGCCACACCTAAAACAAATGTTTCCCCTCCAGATATCATATTGCACAATCTGCACGTCATCACAATCTCAAATACACCCACTTGTGAACTTTGTAATCACATCTATGGTGTCCCATAAATGCCACAGTTTAGGGTTAGAGTTCGTGGATATGTAATACTGTGTGATATGATGTGATAACCACCTCACATGTTCTTGTGTGTCAATCCTATTCAAAAAGTTCAGATCCTGGCCCGCTTTTCTGGTGGGTCTTGTCCATCTCATGGAATATAGGAGAGCAGACGATCTCCATATCTGAGATCGGATAAAATTAAAGGCCCCATTCACACCACATGAAACACACCAGCTGCAGTATTAAATATCCACATTGTTGTGAAGCAGTGAATGGCTGCACGGCTGTTACCATGGGGCCGTAACCTCAGAAACAACTGGGCTGGACAGGCTGAGTTGTTGGTAGCATTGAACTGTTTTGTTTTTTTGTTTTTTTTTTTGGTTATTGTTGCTATTGTATATATTCCCCCAGCTTGTTTGGGCCATTCAATTTCTATTTTTTGCTGAACTTCCCTAATTTGTGCCATGACGCAAGATAGGATAGTACTTAATAAGACAGTTTTCCCAGAAATGAGTGTTTTCATGTGACAGTCACCTCACATATGATCAGCTGTGTGATGACATAGATAAGGAGAAGATTGTCCACGTTATTCATGTGTACACTTTGGTGGTGCACTATGTTATAATACTCACCTCTACCAGCAGCTCCACTCTCTTGTAGTGGTCTGCTGGTTGCCAAGCAACAGTTTTTTTGTCTGTAGACTAGTATTTCGGTGCCATTTCTGAAAAGTACAATATTCTCCAGCTCTGGGAAGGTATTTTGGTATTGACAGTCACAGTGTCCCTACTTTTGCTATCAGAAAATGTACTGAATAATTCAGGTTCATTGTTTGTTTGTTTGTTTGTTTGTTTGTTTACATCCAGGCACAGGTAGTCCTGTGTCAGTAGCTCATATCTGTAAATGTTCTCTGAGAGTTTTTGTTTAAATGTTGTGGGCAAGAACAGTTTTGACATTAAAACTTGCTAGTGAGGGCAGCTGATGCAAATACATGTTTTACATAGCTTATATTTCATAACATGAAAATAAATAAGATGTCACTATTTTACTATGTAAGTCAAATATATTTGTTGCGTCAGCTTTGTGTTCTTTCTTCTTTCTCCTCTCTGGGTTCATTTGTTTTTTTCTGTTTTTGAATGCTGTAAACAGAGCACAGACATCCTCACCTACAGTACCTGATATACATTTACATAACATCTTTCCTCTTTTAGCTTTTAGGTCCTTTTGATACATTACATATTTAGAAGTGATATTTTTGGTCAAATTAATGACATTATTTTTGTCTTCTTTTTCAGGAAAAGAGGAATAGAAGTTGTTCAGGTAAGTGAATGCTGTTCTTGTTCTTGTAACGAGGCAAAATTTATTCAGAGTTATTCGTTGTTTTATTTGGGAAATCATAAATGTGTGACTTGAGTTGCACCGACCACTTCCTACATGTCAGTTTTTCAGAATTCTGTTGTGAGTTTGTTACCTCCTACATACCTAGTTGCTTCACAGCGTTTTGCTATTGCTATTTTTGTTTTGCTATCTTCAGTCTTTAAGCATTCATCAGCTGCAGTCTACCAGATCAGGCTATGTTCAATGTTAAGCTGTGATGCAACTCATCCGTGTAAGATATTTCAACACCTGGTCTCAACTCGAAAAACCGTGTCTTACATAAGAGGAACCTAATCGGGTTGAAAACACTCAAAAGCTTGGTGGTAAATAAGGTTGTCACAGTTTCTGACATGTCGACTACATGAAGAGAAATATTTGCTATAATATAAATAAGTCGGAGCAGCTCTTTACAGATCACTAATTACAGTCACTTTGAGAAATAATAGTGTATTTCCACTGAAGTAAAGGACAGGTGCTCTGTTACAGTATGTTCATTTAAATGGATGCCCCAGGGAAGTAAATGCTGTTGTCATTAATGGATATTGCACAGTACACAGCATTTAGTAAGTAAACGCAGCAGCATAGTCACAATTGTTACTAAGTCCTGGGAGCTCAGTGCCGAAAAGAGCTTGTCAGTTAAAGTGCTTTCTGCAGTTTAGGAGGAAATCGTCCAGCCTTTTCTGCTTTTTGCTGTTTTTTTAATGCTGTCTCTTGTCTTCTTGGGGGGTTCCTTTTTTCCCCCCCCTTTGCTTTGAGGTTATTTTTTTCCCTCTCACTGTGCTGACGATATGAGCACACCCAGAAGGAGCCTTGTCCTGGGAATAGTCCCAAAGTAAGCAGGGCTTTGTTTCCCACTGTGTTTTCAGCCCCTCCTGGGAGACAGCAGATCCTCACAGACCCTAGGTACCCAGGGACACGAACAGCCCTCTGGACTTCCCCATTTCTCTTTTTCCAGAACTACCTGTTGTCCTCTGAGTTATTCTCTTCCTGCAAATCTGCATAAACCCTCTTTATTTTTAGCTGGGCTGTCGCTGCCAATTGAGAAAGCTCAGTTTACCCAGATACCCAGAGGTCCTTTTTAAATTCACACCGGCTGCCTGAGATGCACCCAATGCCAGTCAGTGCCTGTACTGTCATGGCCGCATCACAAGTGCAGATAATGGTAGCCATTGTAATGCTCTGGCCTTATTATACTGTCTGTGTACGAAGCTGTCTTCTCCTATTGCACTAGTGAATTCTGAGCCCAGCAACCCTGAAGGCAGCTCCACATCATCAGCGGTAAAACCGCTCTGTGCTGGCCATGCCATTGTTTTCCTATGGACAGAGCGGGGACGCCCAACTAGGTGAAGCTCTATCTTGGCAATGCTCATACATATACGAGATACATCTACCTATGCAAGCAGAAGAGGTAGAGAGCAGAGAGTTAAGGAAATGAAACCTGGCTCAACATTATAGCACAACATTAAAGACCTACCACAATCTCATCAGGAAAAGTAAACCATAGCGAAATGTCAGTAGTCAAATGGGGCAACTCCCAGCTTTGTCAATGGGCACATACTATACAAACTTAAGTCTACACAGCAGCAGTGAATCACATGAAGTCGCTACATAGAAATTCTGATTTGTTTTTGGTGAAGAAGAATATATTTTCATTGAAGCGCCGCACTTTGTCTCTGCAAGCACAACCCTCTGTACTCGAGCAACTTTCTTATCGCGTGAAAGCCACTCTAGACGGTTATCAGTCATGCCGTTTCTAATGTATTTGAAGCATTATTATTCTATGTAGAGACGGAGATAAAGAGAAGAATGAGGAAGTGATAAACGACACAGAAAACATCTAACCATGAAACCTGACACGCTTCAAAAGGACAATCATTTTTCACTTAATATGAAGTGTTCGCCTTGAGTGTTGTTTATTTGTTAGTCTCTTATGTTTTTTAAGCCATGCGGGTGTGTGGGAGCATTGTTGTCATGTGGATATCGAGTCTATTTAACCTTCTCTAGAAGGCTGGAGTAGGACATAGCCGTAGACTTATCTATTGCAGCCAATTTATTAATCACCTAGCCTTGTCCCCGTCGTCTGGCAAGACTAGATGATCCTGATGATAACAGCTCAACCTTGGAAATCCAAATAAATGAATCCTAGGCTTAGCAGAATCATAGCGTGTATGTTAGAGCTGAAACAATTGGTTGATATCCAGAAAATTAATCTGCAACTATTTGATGGTCGATCAATCTATTCATGGTTCAGCTCCAGTGTGAGAATTTGCTGCTTTCTTTTTGTCTTATGTGATACTTAAAATAATCAGACGATTAAAAAGAATCGTCAGTTGCAGCCTCATAATCCACTAGTAAAAAAAAGACCTATTTCTTATTGTTATTCCACCTAGCTATATATTCTTTTTGTGACAAGAGGTTGGAACCGCCAGAGGGCTAGCAGTGGTTATGACGTCAACCTGTGTGAACAGATCTTTGCTAAATTTGGCATCCCTAGGGACTGAATTTTATATTTCCACTTCTAGTGTGGGAAAACCATCTACATGTATACCCATCTGGGCTGACAGAACTGAAAAAGAACATATGGTTTGTTTGCTCCTTTAGCCTCTAGCATCTTTCCACTCTAGCTCTTTTTCCAAGTAACCCATTATCACATTCACCTTGTCTTTACTTTTCATCCTCCCTCTCCTTGCTCTGAGTGATTTTTGCATCAGCTCATCAATACTGACCCTTTATCCCTGAGCTCATGAGAGCCATACTCTCGAGGCTCTGTACATTAGCCTCTCTGTATCACAGAGCTGATGAGATTAACTCACCAGCCTCAGCCTTGAGGAAGCCAATGTTCGCTTTCAGAGAGAGAGAACCTATCACAGCAAATGGCCTCGGTTTGAATCAGCTGTCCAGGAAAAGTTATTGATTTACCGTTTTTATTATATGATAAGTGCTTAGGAATTTAAAGTTAACGTCTGGCATGCTACTGTATCTCACATACATATTGAATTTGTGGAGACTGACATACAAGAGATGGTCTTAAATGGTATTTATTGGTACCGTAATCTGAAGAAAGCATCATTTGCAAATTTAGCATTTAGTATCATTAGCTAAGATGAAGCAGAACATTATACATCTGCAGAAGGCTGGAAATTTGTCTGTCAAATTAGTAAAAGGAAGTGTCTTAACAATTCTAACACAATTCTCAAGGAGTGTGTGGAGGTTTATTGTTTTATGAGTCTTGAAATCTGGGTGGGGATGATGACAATGAGATATTCATCAGATTAACTCCACAGTTTTCTCATTTAGACTTGGTAGTATTATGACGTCTCTTTCCATCTGAATCACCTCACTCACCTCAGGTATGGGAATCGAGAACCGGTTCTTGTTGAGAACCAGTTCCGTGTGTTTCAATTCCATGGGATCGTTTGGCAGTTTATCTAACGATTCTCTTTATCGATTCCAGAAAGCACAAATTACGTCGCGTAACTTCTGCAAGAAGTTATGCACGCTCGATTCCAGCACGACAAATTATGCCACGTAACTTACACAAGTTTCACACGTGCAGTGCAATCCGTAGTAAACAATGTCACCCACTCGGTTCAAACGCCCCAAAGTTTGGCTGCATTTTACCAAAACAGATGGCAACAAGACGACTTGCAATCATTGCAAAGTGGGGATAACAGCGTCGGGAGGGAACACGACGAACATGCAGAAACATTTGCGCACACAAACATGCAATATTTTTAAATGAATGTCGTGTTTTTGACACGCTTCAGACTGGAGATTAATCTCAACCTCGCAGCAGCCAGGCTATGACCACCTCTGCGGTTACTACAGAAGGTAAATAACACACTGCCTGCCATGTTAACGCGATGTGCTGCTTGGTAAAACATGCTATAACAGTTAACATTAAACGAATGCCTTCTGCATTACATTTAGAAGATGACCATGACGAGAGAGAGTCTGGCTGGCTCCGAGGCTGGCAGCTGTACTAGTACTCGCTCCAGTTCACTACCTCCTCTAGATGATGCTGATCAAACAGTTTGTTCTCCTTTTTTCCCCAAATGAGAATCGATAAGAGAATCGATAATGGAATCGATAATGAAATCGGAATCGTAAAAATCTTATCAATTCCCATCCCTAGTCTTGAGAAATGTTTTTTTATTTTTATTTAAATGTATTAATGGTTAACCTAATATTAACTTTATACTCAATAAAATATGTATTCATGTATTAATTGATAAAAGCTGCAAGTTGAACCCCTATGCTTCCAGTACACATCATAGTCACCAATGAGGACTCCAGGGATGCTGAGAGAATGGCAATTAGCCTAATGAGCTCCCAGTTTGACCCTCCATATGGTTTTCAGCTGTAGATTCAGAAATTTCATGTTGATCTCTTCTCATGTTTAGTCTTGTAATTCATGTGAGTTGTGGCAGTTTGTCTCAGACAAGTATGTTTCTTTTATGCCATGGTATCAACTGATTCACAGCGTACAAAATAAATCATTCATCATGTCTGTCTGCACCCTGCACGCAGTTTATCTCTGGGCTAGCCTGACAACAAAGTGAAAATGAGGGGAGATTCGATCCAGCTGAGGGCAACTAGAAAGAGACAGCCAAAGGGTGAAGCGGCTCCATGGCCAGGCACAGAGACAAATAACAACCTCAAATAACTGTTCATATAGTTTGTGTTTACCATACTTGTACACAACTATGTTGAGAACTGGTTTACACATATAAGCTCTGTTCATGCTGTTTGCTATAAATCATGGTTCTTAGAGCTCCCAGGAGAATAACTTGGATCTACTGTGACGCTACATCAAAGCTGAAAATATATTGCCCCTGACCCTCACTCTCCCTCCAGGATCCAGCGTGTTTTCTGTTCTGTCCATCACCACTGTGGCCCACTGCTAGCAATCAGTCCCAGAGGGACACGCAAAGACGTCAGCTGACATTTCTGCTTTTAGCATTTAGCAGGACATCAGTGACTTTACTGCTGGGTTTTTGGATGAGCTCTAAAGTGGGGTCATTCTATGCACTGGGAGAGGATAGCGTCATCCTCTGTGATGTGTCTTTGCCAGTGGGTGTTGACCCCCACGATGTTTAGTCCTGTTTTTGTGGAGGGGCCAGGCTGTGGATGGGTCCTCTGTGTTGTGTAAGAAAGAGATTAAAAGCCATGCCTCGGTGGAGTACAAATTCCCTTCACGCTGACACTGCTAGCTAGACAGAAAATTAGATCAACCGCTTCGGTTTTTACCGGCTTGTCATGGAAGCTACTGTTAAAGACCCAGTTTACCCACAGGTGACAGCCCATTTTATGAGTGTTGACTTACCAACACTGTGCAATTAAGGCTATGACAACATGTTTGTGTTTTTTTGCATATGCCATATGCTCACACCTCTGTCTACCACACCATTCCTGATAAACCAGCTGGACTGCCGAGATACTGAGTCACCGAAACCTCTTCAGTGTTTTTAAACCGGGGCTGTTTTACACCCATAATGGATTTTCTAGGTTTTGTAATATTCTGAGGCCATGTTAATAATTTTTATGTCCATTTTATATATCCAGATCCACACCTAACCATCCCTCCCACTCACTCGTACAGAAACTGACAGTGTTCTGAATGTGTAGAAAACATGCTGGAACAGCTGGATTCTTTCAGCCTCCATAGTTGTGTCGTTTTTTTCGAGGCTCGAGTTGGTATGTCACGTTTGAGCTGACGGGCGTGTTTCGACAGGCAGGAGGAATGGAGTGTGGAGGAGCAAAATATCCAACAGTGCTAAGATGGGCAAAGAAAGACATGCCGTGTTGATGTGGCATAATGAGCTCTTAAGAGAATACAGCATGACTTGAAGACTACAGGGTGTGCTGGAAGTTCTTTGCGTGTTTGTCGTATGGTGCCTGGAGTCTGCTATGTGTAGTATAGTTTGTGCTGTTTCCTCATAGAAAAGTATATATTTTCATGCCAAACTGAGATGAGAACAATGAACACAGCTCTGTCAACACAAGGTCTTACCTTGGACATTTTGTTCCTGACACAAGTGCACAGTACATGGTATATAAATCATCTGATATTTAACAGATTTACCACTCTGTGCAATTGACTTTTCAGGCCAGGACCAAGGCTACGCTAATTAGTCAACTATCCATCGCAACTCTTGCAATTATTAACCATGAAATGACTGGCTTCGACTGTGGCCAACCCTAAACTAACTGAAACTCGGTGCAGTTTTACAGTTCTTGCATTGATCCGCACCAGTGTGACTAAGATGTATTCACCCTCGGTTTGAGAACTGTGTGAACAGTACAAAGAACAGCGGGGTCCTGCCCGGCTATGGCATATTTGCACAGGTGTTGCTGAATTGTCTTTTGTCTGTGATGATCAGGTGATCCCTATATGACTTAGTGTACAACTGCATTACGCAACAGCAGCACTGCAAACAATTGAGCAGTTTCGACTCTGAGCATCCTTTGATTTTTTTATTTTATTTTATCTTTACTACAACAACTGAACACACTTGGCCAGAACAGAGGCCTTTTGTGAATTGAACTCGCATATTCATCCACATACCACTCAGCACTGGTAACTAAAGCCTAACTGCTCTCCTTCATCTCTTGTGTAATGTTGCTACATTTCTGTGTGTGTGTGTGTGTGTGTGTGTGTGTGTGTGTGTGTGTGTGTGTGTGTGTGTGTGTGTGTGTGTGTGTGTGTCCAAGCGCTGACCCACATACGCCTTATCACACTTGGAGAGCTGCTTTGACTACTTGTGAACTACTTGGCCAGTGCAGTCAGTGTTTCGGTTGCGATAAACTTCAAACGAATACTAATTTGGCATTTTTCTCAGAGGCTGTCGAATATGTTCAGCGAGACTGGAGGTCTGGCCAGAGGGAGAGAGCGTTTGTAACTCATGGTACAATAGATCGCAGAAATCCAGAAATAAATCCCAATGGTGTAATACAAAACAAATAAAACGTAAACTCTGGCTGCACCAAAGTTAGGAGCTATAAATAAAAGAGGGAGACGATGATTTAGAATCAGCCCTGATGCTGTTTTTAACCAAAAAATGCCATATGTCATGTTCAAAAAGCAATTCATGACACTGAAAAATAAACTTTAGGAGTAATTACTGCTCTAATGCTAGCTTTTGGTGAATGCTGCACTGTTACTTGTACACTAGTTGCTTTGGATAATAAGGCCTATGCAGCCATGATCCGTTCTCATACATATGGTAATTTCTTTATATCCTAGACTTCCTCGTCAGTTCCGCCTCCTACAGTATCTGAGCTGCCAGCTCACTGCACTAGTGCATGTATAAGTTGGTCTATAATAAAGCAGGCTGATACATATGATAAACCTCCCTCTTGCAGTTTTTTTCAACATGCATATAAGTTGTGTGTGTAATATATAGTTATAATTTTAGTGTGACAGCTGTTAAAAGAGAAACAATTCGCCCAAAGGTCCCACATAAAACTAGAATTCATATGACTTTGTTAATTAGTAAAGGAGACTGTGAGGAAAGTGGCACGTTCTGACGAGAAGCCTGAACAAACTAGCGTTGTTTTTAAATGAATCAAATGAATACTTTCACTTGTAATGGGGAAATAATATGTCATCATTTGTCATTATTTTACACATTTATTGTTTAAGAAGAATAACCGTAACCCATGGCTATCCTTCTTTCCTTAGCTGGACCTCAGCCAGCCTCTGGAGGAGCAGGGTCCACTGGACGTCATCATCCACAAACTGACTGACCTCATCCTGGAGGCTGACCAGAATGATTCACAGGCTGTGCTGCTGGTCCAAAGAGTACAGGTATGCATCTTTGTCTTCCCTTGTTTCCCCTAAGGAAGTAGAGAGGTCTTGAAAAGTGGGGCAAGTTAAATGAATCATTTTCACTTCTTGAAAAACTTGAAAATATTGTGCTCAACTCTCTCTAAACATTTACATGATTCTTGACCTTGGGAACAGTATGTGTACAGTATCTGCATCCCACAGCCTTGAGTAGGCATCAAATGAAAGATTGGCTTAACTCTTCAGATAGTTTTGAAATGAAGTGTGAAACTCTGCAGCACTGCTACAGGCAATAAACATTTATGGATAACAGAAATTCATGTTTACATATTTACAGATTCAGACAGACAGACCAAAGGTAACCATAGCGCCAGAGACATAAAGGACAGTAGCAGCTATATTTGGGCGTGTGGTGACTCATAAAAAACTTAAACGCTGTCACTAAAGGTACCTTAAGAGTTTTTTTTTTTTTTGTTCTTCCTTAAGTGAGAGAAATCTCACACGGACAGCAGGTCACAGCTCCAAATGTGGCAATGTGAACACACTTCAGAAGACTGCTGTGTCTGTCTGTGTATTCATTAATCTGGCAATGCATGCATGGTGTGAAAACTAATTTATTTTCCACCAGCTCCATTCCCTTTTTCTTTCTCTGTCTGTCTGTCTGTCTGTCGCTCTCTCTCTCTCTGTCTGTCTGTCTGTCGCTCTCTCTCTCTCTCTGTCTCTCTCTCTGTCTGTCTGTCTGTCTGTCTGACTATCCCTGTGAATGACTCAGAGGAGCTGTAATCATGAACGCCATGTAATTCTGTCAACATGCTCTTGACTGCCCATTAAGAAGGAGCAAACAGGATGTCAGTGTGGAGCAATCACTAAAACAGCAGAACCCAGTTAATATTAACTACTAATATTAACATTTGCGCACTTCTATGGTGCTCTAGGCCATTCTGAGCACTCTGGACAAAGTATAGATCCCCCACCTTCTACAAAGATGATCATGTGTGTCTTCAATGTGCTTCAGTATCATAATTTAAAGCTTTCCAACAACTCTTAAAGAGTTAAAATGGCACTCAGGAGAAAACTATGCACCAGTGCCAACTAGTTTAACTGGTGTCCATCCACAAGCAGCAATTTAATAAAGCCGTGTAGTAACTAAAAAGTGTTCCTGTTTGTGTCCAGCATCAGCCAGGTTTTCTCTCGGGCACACCCTACACTGACCCTTACACTCAAGGGCCTCACCCAGCACAAATAAGATATCTGAAGAAGCCACTTTGGTTGTCGTAAACAGTTAAAATTAATCTCAAGATTCATCAGAATGAAAATAATCGTTAGTTGAAGCACCATGTTTCTAGAGAACAGTGGAAACTTTCCTTCAAGGCCCTTTACTTCCTGTAAGACTTGCAGTTCATGAATCATGACCATTAATAGAGCTCCCTTGATTGATCTTTGAATCTTGATTAGACCTTTTTTATTCACAGCTATGTCGCTAAACTCTTTTAGGGAATCCCCAAGCACCCAGTGTGTCTGATCCTAAGCAAAGATTTCCTCCCACTCTGTGCTGTGTACATTACATCTCTAAAAGCTGGCACCCTGTAGCATGAATACCAAGTACCCAAATCGCCCAGGCAGGCTTTTTCTCAGAGAGGAAAAAGTGGTTTTAGTCTAACATTATCTTTCACTCACCATCTGATGCTTGTGAGTGTGGTTGAACTTTGGATCCACCTGGAAAATCAACAGCTCAGCTTTGTGCCTCAGTCCCATCTGTACCTGGACACAGCTGTCAAATGTGTTTACATTTTCGGTGAGATGTAAGCGTTGGTGCATTTCTAATATGACACAGATGTGATCGTAGATGACCTTTTGTGTGATAGGCTCCTCTTTAAAATACTTCTTATTTAAAAGAAGATGTGGGCTGAGATTCACCCCGATGACCTGAGGTGTGCAAACGTTAGAACTACTAGCATGATTATTGGAGCGTAGTGATGATCATATGATCTGTGTAGGAGGCTCTGGTTTAAGGAAGTAAATTAGTTGGCTGACCTTTGTATCCTTTTATTAGTATCTTTGGCTATTACATGTGGGAGTACTTTTTTTTTTGACTTGCTGCCATAAAGGTGTAGTTTAATGCAAATAGTTTGTAGTGTACTGGGCGTCTCTGTGATCGCCAGCTTATGTTACTCGAGCTGATGTGGTAAATCACATCCATCTCGTATTAGTGCTGAAAAAATATTTTACACTTCAGGTTTGATGCCTGTGGTGTCACAGGCATGGCTTACGTCTAGCAGTACAGATTAGATCCTCTGCTGACCATATTTTCTAAGACTTTAAACCTTTTTTTTTTCTCCTATGGAAACAAATCTGCCCAGCAAAGCGAACAGAAAATGTGCAGCCCCAACACCCACGCTCTTGCACCCACACTGACATGTCTGGCTCTTTTTCTCTCTAACACCTGCTAGCTGGTGCTCATCTCCTTCTCACCTTCCCCTCTTGTCTGTGTTTAAGTGTATTTTTTTTTTTCTTCTGAGGCACAGACATCAGCAAGTGACAGTCCTTATCAGTATAGGATTCCTCTGAACTCCTACAAGATTAATTTGGATTTATTTTTTTGGCAGCAGCATGTTTGAGTTACATAACCGCTCAACTGGCTTTGATCAGCACTGCCCGTTAGATCCCGGCAAATCCTACAGATGGGTCCTCCATGTCCTCCGAGGCGAAGGCATTTGTTTATATGCTGCCTGCGTCAGTATGCGTACATGTGTAATAAGATTCCTTTTCTAAATAGGCGTTTTTGTTCCGCTGTATGTGTTTCATTGGCCGTCATTACCGCATGTGTTTAATTTCATGCAAACGTGCGTGACAGTGGTGCTGTGGTGTTTTCTTTTTGTTGTTTTTTTTAAAGGGCTGCGATGTGAGCAGGCTGCCTGTCTGTGTAATGTACAAGGCAGCCTGCTCCACCTGACAGCGTTTGTGAGTTGGTAAAAATGGCTCGGAAGGAATGGTTGGCAGAGAAATCCACAGAAGCAGATATGGAAATGTGGAGAGCGTAGAGAGCGTGGAGAGGAGGTGATGTGGGGACAGAGCCAGAGGAGAGCAAACAAGAGAAGAGAAGATATGGGGATTGCAGTTATGTAAAATAGCAAACCTCACGCTGACCTAACAGCCGGCCATGCAGTGATGTAGTGATGTAACCTACACAGACCCGCTGGCATACATCTAATGCTCCCTCACATGTATACAGAGTGAGGCATGTTGACCTTTCAACTCACTATTTGTATTTGTAGTTTGCCTACTTCAATATATTTATTTAACATTTCTAATCTGTACGTATTTGCGTGTCATGTGTTGTTGCAGACAGTTGCACGTGGTTTGCAATCCTCCTTTTCACACACTATATTATGCTCTAGTAACATACCCGCATATTCCCATCATTTCTATTATTGATAAATCTTAGTGCCTTTTTAACAGTTAATTGTTTATGAGAAATTTTTGTGTCTCTGTGTTTCAGGACTACATTGACGCTCACCCTGAGACCATCGTCCTGGACCCCCTTCCTGCCATCCGGACTCTGCTGGACCGCTGCAAGTCCTACCAGCTCATCCACAGGATAGAGAGCTGTATGCAAGGTAAGATGTTTGATGTCAATTTGGTGACACTCGTTCACGGCAATCTCCCGCCGTTTCTTGTAATTATTGCAAAGTTGCAATTAGAAAATTGACTCACGGCGGGAAAGTAGATTTGTGTAGCTTTTACATCGAAGTCACATTTGGTGGAACAAATTAATATTATTGACCGCGCTGACCCTGTGGTGAACAACGGGAACTAGAAATCCAAAATGGAGGAAGCTGTTGAGTTCCATCCATTTGTGTATACTACTTCACAAAAGAGATTCAGCATGGTATGCCGTTAGCTGTGAGACAAGAGTGAATGGTACAAAAATATAATTAAAAATTAAACTAAAAATAATAGTTTTAAGGTATTCACTATGTCAACAAGTTTTTAGCACCACTTATTTTTGAAGACATGTAAGTTTACACAGTCGCCTTTTTATTTGATACCCATATCTAAAACTGTCTACTACAACAATCCTGCAATAAATCCAGCCTTCATGAAGTTTATAATATTCAGCCTTTTGTTGAAACCGTTTTCTCGAGTGGTTTTGATTCAACTTAATGGTCCTTTTGGCAGCTGCAGAATTATACCACGTAATGATGAGAGTTTTCTTCAATGTTTTCGACAGGTAGAGACTCAGTATAATGCTATACATTTTAACAGCACCACAAACTGCAGCCATCAAAATGTCCAGAAAGTTGAATTCAACAGTTTCAACAAAAACTAAATGTTAAAATATTAATGAAGGCAGAACTTACTGCTGCACCATGGAAGCATTCGTAGAATTTGTTTTTAGCTGGTTGTACCTGATAAACTGGCAACTCGGGTGTATTTTGCTCTGTCACTTGAAGTGTGACCAAGCTTTTAGTCTTTGTATAGAGTCAACACACACCCTGTCAAGGGTCCAAATTATGTAAACACAGTAGTGTCTTTTGTTCCTCTTCCACTCCTCGATATTCTATAAAAGCAGAAGTTGTCTTAAACAATAAAGGATGTGTTGATTCCATGGACGCTGCACTGTATCTTACTTAACATGTGTAGTGTTACTAAAAGGACGGAGTTATGATAACTGCAGGTTGTCTGTCTTTCCTCTTCACTTCCAGAGGGGACACGTGGAACAACATATGACGCCCTGTCACTCCGCGTTTGAATTATGTTACACAATGCTTCCGAGCAGATGTTTAATTCTTGCCGGTAGAGCACTACGCCGATATAATTCCTCTCCTCCCTTCACGCGACAAAAGCGCCTCTCCATTTCCTCCCGCTTGAACCCAGCGTGAACTTGCGCTCTGTGTGTTTCTCACCAGAACCAGAACTTGCCTTTTGAGTCAGTGCAGCAGCACCTTCCTCTGTCGATCAGCCCGTAAACGAATCAGCAAGCAGTGCCTTTTTAGCTGGAGGCAGACAAAATGTAATGACGACAGGAGCATATTCCCTACCCACGCACACTGTAAACACACCTGTGACTCATCCACATTTCCTTTACCCCCATACATGGCACGGAGCGTAAACCTTTTAAGTATTACTTCGCTGAGTGTCCATGACTCTGTGAGGGGATGCAGTGTTGTGTCAGAGCAGTGGATCAGAGGCATTTCAGCTTGTCGACTGTGTCCTGAATTTCTTAAAATAGAACCACAAGAAGATGTCTTTTTGTCCAAACAGACATGATGGCTGTTACGTAACAAGGTAATAAGCTGCGCTTACATTGTGTATTTCCTTTTGAAGAGGAAGATGACTTATTGGCTGAGTTTATAGATTTGCTCCCATTAATGGTGTTCCCTGCTCACACTTTGGCCTGCATACCAAACCGCCCTGACAATTGTGGTTGGTTTAGACACAAGCATTGAGTGTAAGCCATTATAATCCTACACCACACCACAACATGTGACAGAGGATAAATGTACTCTCAGAAAAAAGAAAAAAAAAGGTGACTGACTGACTGACTGGAAGAACTGGGTTAAGATTGGAGTAATTTAGAGGCTAGTGCAAGAGTGTGGAAAGTGTATTTTGCTTTCTTAGCAGCAGCCACTTCCTCCTCCTTATCAGCAGAGACCACGGAGTCCTGGAGCAGCTGCCAAGGCAACCCAGTACTAAAAGGCCATAGCAAGCCTGCCATGTTTCATAGTCTGCATGACTCAGAATAGTACTCAATAGGAGGAAACACTTGAGGTACACTTGTGCTTTCTCTGGAAAACCTTATTTTATCACTCAAGTGGTCGCTTGATGTTAAATGGCCCCAGTTACGGTACATTTACGTGCACTGCGCTGAGTTGTTTAAATTAAAATAAACTGAAGTACAAGAATTGGCTCAGCTTAATGTTATTTTTCATAGAAAAAATAGCTCGACAAGAGCCACACGAGTACTTATGGATCAGTGTCACTGATTCATAGTTGTGCTTATTGGGATTTCGGCTCTGCTCTGCTGTTGTCCAACACAGTTTTGTGTTTCCTGTGTGAGCAGAGCAAGGTAACTGTGTGTGTGTGTGTGTGTGTGTGTGTGTGTGTGTGTGTGTCTCTGTGTGTCTCTGTGTGTCTCTGTGTGTGTCTGTGTGTGTCTGTGTGTTTTGATATCTTGATATCTTCCACTGTTTTTATAGACAGAGACCGTCGTCAAGTTAAGTCTTCTATAAAACGAAAGCCTCTGTGTTTTTAAGCTTATTCCTCTCCAGCTCATGATAAAAGAATTCTCCTGAGCGGATTCCTCAGGGTCAAACTGAACCCTTCCTGGGTTTATTCGTAAATTAATCAGTCTGTGTTGAGGTCCCTGTGCTAATATTAATCCATGCCTCTGCAAGGACCAGCAGAACAAGTGTCCCGTTTATGCAAGTGATCAATATTTAATCATAGTTGCAGCATGAGAAAGACAAACACTGAGGCACTTTAAGACCCAAACACTCGTCCAAGTCCAGTGAGCCAAGCGGACTGAAAGAGTTGCTCCAACTTGAGTGCAAGATTTCCTGTCAGGTACGATGCTTTGTCATAATCATTAAAGGATTTATATCTTTTCTTTTCGCAATAAAACGACTCATAATTGCAATGAGAGCGTAAGCCTCTTAGGGCACGATATTGAGACTGGCATTGTTCTCAGGGCATAGCCGTGTTTGGAGTTCAATTTAAAATATTGAAAATCCTGCTGCTTTGCCTCGAGGGGTACGCAGTGCAAGCAGTGAGAGAGGATGCTGGGGTTTCTAGGAAACAAGCTCTAAATAGCAACAGGAGAGTTCAGCCTTCCGCCTAAGCAGCACTGCACTTTATGAAGCTTAATGTAACTCTGCTCAGTGTTGATGCCTCTACCCAGAGGGAAGATATGTGGTGTATGATAGGTGTTATAACAGGCCTATTGAGGAATTCCTTCTCTGGCACGCCAGTCATTGCCTACAAGTTCAAGTTCGGACAGAGAAGGAAATGCAGCGGATGTCCAGATAAGCTAAAACAAGAAAAGAAACAAAAAAAAGCAGTGTAACTGGATAATAACATTTAAAAAGCATCTCATCGTGGAGTCCTGTAAACGTCGTCCTCGGCTCCGCCGGGTCTGCTGTGAGCATGCAGTGTTTAGACAGAGCCAGAGATTGATCCTCCCCACCCGCCCCTCCACCCCCTCATCCCTAAAGTGTCAACCAGAGCCAAGCATGCACGCTATTACAAACTTGGCCACACTCATTTATCCACCATCCTCTGGTCTCTTTATTATAAATCCTTAACTTGGAGCTTTAAATGTTTTCCATTTGACAGGGTTTAGGTCTTTTGATGGTTTTTTGTTTGACAAAATTGAACGCCATCAGTCTTTGGGAACACTGTGATGTAATGGGGATATTTTCCCTATCAGACTGTATTCTGAAAGACATTATGGTCCTATTTTTGTCCTGGTAAAATAACAGCAGTACGACGAGCATGGCTGTAGACATGACTGATGGGTAACCGTCCAGGCTTCCCCCTTCCCCCCCAAAAATGACTGGTTGCAGAACCAAGACTGGAAAAGCTCTACAGAGAGAGGTTGTAGACCACAGAACAAGTATCTGCCTGTGACAAATAATAGGGGTGTAATCTAGTTCGGTTTTGGCCTGCTTGTGAAGATGATTTTTTTTCTTTTTGAGGTAAAAAAATAAAAGGATTCCTCCTTTTTAAGAAATTAGTTTTTGCTCAAATCACATTCAGATGCAGTGGATCAATTCTTTGCTGGAGGCCACATCATCAAGGTGGATACTTGAAAGATTATTCCAGCTTATCATGTCTTAGGTGTTATTTCCATTGCTGTGTTCATCATTTCAATCAAATGTGATTACATTGTACTCACCAAAGGCATTGACGGGATATCAAACATAGCAACATTGAGGTTAAACCAGAAAGAGCGTGTACGGTATCTGTTACTGTTCTATTGAACAGAAGCAGTTCAATGGTTTTAGTATTAACTTGACTGTTCCCCTTCATTTTCTCTTTCAAATAATTCAAATAATAAAATCTAACCTTTTTTTTGTTTTATTATTGTTTAAAACCTTTATGATCAGCTGACTGTTTATGGTCCAGTTGGAACATCGACCCATTCCCCGATCACAGCAGTTCACTACATGAGTACAATGTAGGGCTGAATCACTCATTATCAATATGGATATGTCAGTTATTTTCTCGCAGTTAATTATTTTGTCTATAAAACGCTGAAAAATCTTCAACTCTCCAGAACTGAATGGCACGTCTTCATGTTGCTTGTTTTATCCAACTCACAGTCCAAAACTAACCAAAACCGATCGAGTAGCACGTTGATATTCAGTTTATTGTCATAGAACAAAGAAAACCAGCAAATAGTCGCATTTTAAAGGACAATTAAACAATGATTAATCAGTGAAGCTGTTTTTCCCCAAAACGACTTTAAATCTAGTATCGAAATTGGTACCAATTAAGTTTTCTGTCAATTAATCAACTGACTGTTTGTATAATATTATTGTTACAAATAGGGCTGCCACAAACGATTATTTTGATAGTCGACTAATCACAGATTATTTTTTCGATTAGTCGACTAATCGGAGCCGCACTTTCGAGAGAAAAGCAAAGTAAAAAACAAAAACAAAAAAAAAACGATGCGTCGACTACTAAATTACTTGTCGACAATTTTGTTTGTCG
The DNA here is from genome assembly GCF_000972845.2 of Larimichthys crocea. Lineage (NCBI taxonomy): Eukaryota > Metazoa > Chordata > Actinopteri > Sciaenidae > Larimichthys > Larimichthys crocea. Next base: position 11,324,235 of record NC_040034.1, on the reverse strand, counting down.
ACATAATCGTGACTAATCGACTAATCGTGGCAGCCCTAGTTACAAATATAAATATTATTTCTCCCGAGTCACTACACCATCCTGCACCACTATTACAGTAACAGGATCCTGTTGTATGTTCAGCTTCATCACATCACACAGCCTGGAACCTGCTCGGCAGCTTAATGTCACTAAAGAAGTTCCTCTGATAACCTTTGGGCTTTTAAAAATCTTTTTTTTTTTTTTTTCTCCTCGCGCATCAGCTTTCACTGTAGGATTTTCAAAAACTTATTGTGAGTATCTGCAGTGTCTGTCTGCTGTGGGAGCTGTAGTAGATATCTATGGGGCCCAGTGTACACACAGAGTTCAACACTCAGCACTGGAGTAAAATGTAGGCAAATGAGATTCTCCTGACCTCAGCACTCGCAGGGCTCTTTGCTCCTGCTAGTGCTGAGGCCCACAGCACACAAAGACCGGCGTGTTTCTATTGTGTTTTTTGTCATTAGCAATTTGCCAGCTCTTGGTTTGGCCCCCTCACTGATTTCCTGTGGTGATATCTCCAACCAGCTGCCTTATCGCCCCCATGTACCTAAAGTAGAGGGGAAATTACAGAAGGCAGAACATTTAATAAAGATGCGTCCTGAGCCCTGATGTGGTGAAGTATGATGCAGGATGTTTGTTATTTTCAGTCTTATCGGAACTGACTGAGCTGCCGCTACAGGATGTGACGTTAAAAATATGATGTAAACAAACATGATGTGATGTAAAAACATGGTGGAGATGAGTGAAGAGAGGCTGAATGTTTCTTGTGTTCAGTTATGGTAGATTTGGGTTAATATTGCGTCCTTGTTCCTTTTTTTGTCTGTGGCTTGTCAACTAGTGCTTTATCATGCCTGTCAGTCAGGTGATGTATCTGATGACTCTGTAGGTCCTCAGCTGGTTTGACTTGTCTGTAGTTCCTCGTAAGATTACCTTCCTGTATTTCAGCATTTTCCTGTGTGCGTGTGTTGTTTGGGAGGAGCAGAAGGGCCTGGCAGCCCTCTGCTTTATTTATTTGGACAGGAGTCATTTGTCCCCCCAGGCCTCAGATGGCCTCTGCTGTGTTTGTTGTCTAAACCCTGTCACAAGGATGACACATAAATATATAAATACGTGGCTAAATCAAGTTAAATAAGGTGTGTGCCTGTGTGAGAGACTCCTCTGCTGCTCAAAAACAGGTCCTGAGTCTTTTTGCTCACACTACAGTAGGATGTGTTGCCCTTTATTTTTCCTAAGTAGGCTACGGACGATAACAGAAAGAACAGCTCTGAGTGCTGCTATTTCAGGAAAAAACAAGGAACATTAATCACCATCTTGTAAAGCTGTTCACTTGGAAGCAAGGACTGACAATAAACCTGTTTTTTTTTTATGTTATACTAAAACAAGTTTTATCTTCTAAACCCCAGCAGTCGTGACTGTTCCAAATCAGAAATTTCACCTTTTTGTACAAATAGTGACTGTTCCAAATCAGAAATTTCACCTTTTTGTACAAATAGATTGTCGCATTTCTTTTTCTCCATCCACAAATGTAGCTGGAAAAACATCATGTCTAATGATTGATCATAGACATTCACCATTTCTTTTTCAATTTTATCAATACATTAGATTATATCAAAAATAATTATTAGTTGCAGCCCAAGCAACAAGTATATTTCCCTCTAGGCAAACATTTATTAACATTTATTTATTCTCTATTTTTATTTCTCCTTAGCTGAAACTTTTCAAGAGACATTGCGTATAAATTGGTAATTCTGCAATTTTTGTTTCATAAAGCTGTCGCCAACAACCACAAACATGTCCTCTCTGGTCTCTTCGCCCTTGTCAGGATGTCAGTAGAAGCTGCTAAGTCTGGTTATATTGCCCGGCTCCAGTTCTGGCACGGCACCGGCTCCGCTCTCCTTCAGCATTCTCCCATGCCCCAGACCTGAAAATCTCCTCTTCCCAGTGGTCCTAAACACCCGTTTTACAAACACTAACGCTCCCCCAGTGCTCAGAGCTCACAGCCCGGCTAACAAACTGAGTTAACATTGGCTAACAGCAGCTGTAGTTTCCAGCAGGACACTGTATGTCACAGATAGTTGATGCACAGCAGCCAGAGGACATCAACAGGAAAACCAGAAAAAAATTTCTCCGTTAAATATGATCCAGTTTCACCAAAATCAGTGAAATAGTTGGTGGTGTGCGACTTACTGCTGTAAAGTGTTACAAACTTCACTCTACCAATTCCCACCATGTTCTTTTGCTTCTCTTTTTATTAGATGAGAGGATTTGCTCTCCTCCATTCATGGTCCTTAACACGGATTGCAGCCCAGATATGCTTGAGCAGATTCAGAGGCAAGGACTCACATTCCCCTTCAGTAAGTATTCTTTACCTCAGTCATCTTCTAGTTAATGAGGGCTTAAATTTATATTCAACATTATTTAGTCCTGCACTCTTAGCCACTAGTTTGAAAATGCTGTATATTCGCTACCTATATTCATATTTCTGTGTTTACCGTCAAAGTGAGATGTTTGCTTCCCCTGCTGAAATGCCATCACTGCATTTCTGTATTGCACAAAGTTAGTTTACCTTGCTAACTCTTTTGTTTCTTCCTCAGTTTGCAAAACACGGGTGGCTCACGGAACCAACTCCCATGAGGTAAGAGGCCACAAGACTCAGAGGTCACTCACACCCTACACAGTTTGCTTTGTGTAAACTGTAACACTTGTCCTGTCACAGGATTGTCATTTAACTTAGGTCCAAACAACCAAATCAGATAAAGTGCCGTGCCTTTGTGTATCAGCTGAAATCAATACACCTGTCAGGCTGACCAAATAGTCTTCATTCCTCCACACTCGCTTTATTGAATTTTGTCATGATTTAACCAGACTTGGGTTTTTTTTTGGTTTAACAACGGCTTTGATTGATAAATATTTTCCTCTCTCTAAGTTTAACTTTTTTTTTTTCTGTGTCCTCCTCCTGTCGACAGATGGCCATTATCTTCAGTGAAGAGGACCTGAATGACGTGAAGCCTCCTTGTGTGATCCAGAGCTTCATCAACCACAACGCAGTGCTCTACAAGGTGTTTGTGGTGGGAGACTCCTACACCGTGGTGGAGAGACCTTCACTGAAGAACTTCCCTGCCGGACCGGCCGGTGAGGAGACAGACAGGCGGAGAGAGAGAGAGACGGGTGGGGAAGTCCAAGGGCTGCTAACAACCATATTGGCCAGAATGTACAAGTTGTGCAGCTCCTCCAAATTAGCCAATAAAAGCCCTCATAAAATGGCTTTATAGTCCCTGTGATTGGACCTATTCACCCTTTTAAGGGACGCAGCAGAGTGCAATTGTGTTTTGCCCTGTTGGTGCATGCTGTTGAAAATAAACAAGAGGAGTAGTGTTTTTCTCCATAAACATGTCAGAAGCCAGGGTTGTCCCCTGACACAAGTGACTCCAGTATTTGCATGTGATACAGTAGAGGCTCTCATGCAAACCAGGTTTCAGCATCAGCGCAGTAGTCTGCTTTGTGTAACCACGCCGAGAGAACAGTTGCTTTCAGCCTGGAATGCTGAGTGGTGCAGCAGAAAAGCACAACCCTTGTCAAACACATAAAGCCACATACCACTGTGTTACATCTGTACAGGATTTAGATGCGCAGCCCTTTTTAGCTTTACGCAATGTTCTTTGTGTTCATTGAGTGGATGGGGATAGGCTAGATGAAAGAGTGAGGTATGAACATAAAGGGAGGGTAGAAGGTTAGTGTTTGGAAAGAGCTTAAAAATAAAGGTGTGAGAGATGGTCGGTCCCGTCCAGTCTTTCCTTCCTGTGCTGCTGTCGAGTTAAACTTGTGTTTGTTCATCCAGCCTGGGAATGAACAAGCCCATCTGCGTAACACTTCATTACCACGACCCTCTACAAGCCAAGGGGCATATTTATTTGGACAATGGTGGAATTTACTTTTTCCCTCCGCCTCCCACCCGTCTTCCTTCCCTCCGACACGCTTGAATGTTAATCACTACAATGATGACAAAGAAAAAAGGGGCAATAGATTTTGTAATACATCCTGTCACGTGTATCACTGCTTCAAAGAGAATCCCTCGCAGGAGGAAAACAAATTACGCAGAAGTGCAAGTGAACACTCAGCACGACATGTTAAATGTTAAGACTTCACACCGAGCCGGTTTTGTTTCTTTATAACAGGTGTAAGACTAACAAATAAAGACATTAAGTCAGTGAAGCTCTGGCTGCCTCATTTCACTGTAACCAGTTGATCTTTGCTGCCACCTAGTGCCCAATATAAGAACTGTATATAGATCACTGGTGGAACAGTTCAAAATGTAGTCAAAGCTCGTTACAATTCAACCTCACCTTTTTCCTATGTTTCCTTTTCAGACAGGAAAGCAATTTTCTTCAACAGCCACAATGTCTCCAAACCAGAGTCGTCCTCAGACTTGACCACGGTACGTCCGAAATGTCACTGACTGCTTAATCTGTGTGATATTATTATGAGTATTTGTTGCTAATACTTTAAAATATTTGATGTTAGAGAGAGAACGTAGAGGGAGTGTCTCAGCCACCCAACGATGATGTCATCAGAGAGTTGTCCAGGTCATTGCGGCAGGCGCTGGGCGTGTCCCTGTTTGGCATCGACGTTATCATCAACAACCAAACAGGACAACATGCTGTCATTGACATCAATGCATTCCCTGGTAGGTCTCATTCACAGGGTTGGGTTGTGTTTTATTGATTTAAATAATTATTATTCATTCATTTAGCTTGTTTATTTTATCTGCACGTTAAGCAATTTCTTACCATGCTGACCTGGTTCTCAGGTGTCACTCCTCCTACTGCCTTTGTCTGAAAGCTGAGGGACGTAGTGATGACATTCCTTTGTGAAACCAGTTCTGTTTCCCTGTCACCTGTTTCCTTCTACTAACCATATTTTATGACTAAATTGAGACAAACAAGACAGTATTGCAGTTTTAGTCACACTGTAGAAGAAAACTGAATTAATGTGTAAAAAAAATCAGAATAACTTCACTTAGTAAAAACCAAGCCATGCCTTGATATTGCATGAAGACACATTGCTCTCAGTTTCTTCAATTGTTTTTGTCATTTACAAGTTTTGTTAGTTACACTTAGTTGTCTGATTTGACTGTTTATTGACTAAACATGTATAAAAAGCTTGTACAAAGCAGCAGTTCCACCGGAGAAATTTTCCTGCGTTTTTGGCTTTGGACCTCACTATTAATATACCATTTATATTTAAATCTGGACTAAAGCAGTATATATGTATAGAAAAAGACATAGTTACATAGCTTGTAAACAGGAATATCATTTAAATAGTCCCAGAAACCATCGTCAGCATTTAAATATGATCATAAGCTGAACTGGCTGACTGTCTCCCTCTGTTCTCAGGTTATGAAGGCGTCCCAGAGTTTTTTAATGACCTCCTGAACCACATCACCAGCGTGCTCCAGAGCCACAACCCAGATTTTGCCCCCACCAGCGAGCAGCCCAAAGGCCTGCCGGTGAGCACCACGGTACCCAACGCCGCCCCGCCAGCCCCCGGCTGCTGCAGCATGCTGGGAAAAGAGGCCGGCAGCAGCCCCTGGATAGTTGAGGGAGACGGAGGGCTGAAGGGCCCACGTCAGAGACTGGGCTGCAACTCGGCCATGTCCCCCAACTTCCAGCAGCACTGTGTCTCCACGATAGCTACCAAGGCTTCCTCCCAGTGACTGATCCCCCTGCCCCCACTCCGTTTGACCCCTGAACAAAAAAACGGATGATAATGGTGACAATAATAATGAATAATAATCATAATAATTATGATGTTAATGATGATAATATATCTAATCAAAAAACAGGCCTTTTCCTATATAGTTATTGAAAATGATGATGATTGGGTGTAAGCTTTTTTCTCTCTGCCTTTTTGTATTTTTCGTTTTGTCTAATGAGACTTAACAGTACTGTAATGTGAACTTTTGGGAACTTTTGCCTAATAGCTGATTTTATTTTTCTCTCTTGTGTGAGCTCTCTGTAATGAAAGGGTCCAGGTGAGGTAGCCAATGGGAATGGCCAAATCAGGACTGGAGAAAGATGTGCCACTAGATGTGCAATGTATGATCCCGTTGTATCTCACACAACACACACACTCATAAACACACACACACACACACATAGGTACGTTTACGTTGTGCCAGTGATGTGTGTTTGTATTCTGGTCAATACCACTGACTCCTCTGCACAAAGTGAGGGGGAGAAAATGTGGCTGGACATTTGAACACTACTCCACAGATCCCAGGCTGCTATGTGACAGTGGCCAACTGATGGCAGAGGACATGATGAGTCTGAACATGAAATGACGAAAAAGGTTGATTTAGGGTTTGTTAGTTTGAACAGTGCCATCAAATTTACTTCAAGAGTAGAAAGGACACCTGCAGAAAAAAAATCTTGAGAGGTTTAAAAAAAAAGGAAAGTAAATCTCCACAAACATGTGACCAAGTTTTTTTTTTTTTTAAATGATTGTTGTTGCACCAATGTTTATAGGTGTTTGAGTGTTTTACTGTATGTCAGATGCCGGATGTTAGGTGTTCAACAAACAGACCGCGTCCTTGTTTGAGTCGCTCCAGTTGCAGGAAGACGAGGATCACATTCCTTTTTGTGTTTGTGGATGTTTCCAGAGAATTCCATGATTTTTATTTTTTATTTTTTTTGTCAGAATTCCAGTGGGATTGTGTGAGATTTTCTCTCATTATTTCATGGGTTTGTAACCTCCTTAAACAGATTCTCCATGTATCTGTAAATGTGAGCAAACTACTCTCCAGAGGCCGACTTGACCCATCAACAGACTTTAGGCTGCTGTGTAGCTTGTCACTTTTTGAATTGAATTGTTAATCAGAAAATCAGTTATTCTACTAAAATGAAGGTTAACTGTGTGTTTAAATACCCACAGATTGGGTAATAATTATTTTGATACCATTAGATGACTAGATATTATTGCTCAACATGATTAAGTCTCTCATTTACAGTTAAAGAAACCTTAAGTCCAGTCATTCGCTTCAAGCTTAAATCCTCCGATCTGTCTTCTGTTCCAGCTGCTGTATTTGTGTCACATGTTAACATCATTTGGAGGGGAAGTGGGAGAGATGGTCCAGCTCTTGTTCCCAGTGTTCACTGTGAGATTTTTTTACTCCAATTTTGTTAATATCTTTGTCCTGATATCTACTAAGAGCAACTTTATTTTATTGAGATTTTATGGGGAAAAATGTTTTATATAAATGAAAATGAAAGCACGGGATGTTTTTGAACAAACGGTGGATATTTACTAGAGGTATAGTAAAAAAGAAAAAAAAATGCTGGGTCTGGTTGTACAGGTGGTGTCAAAGGGACAAATGAGCTTGTGGTTGACGCTGTTGTCTCCCTCTAGCATCTAGTGGGAAGGAGTGCCAACCTGCAGCGCATACAGATTATTGCATTCCTCTGAGCCTGCTTCGTCTTCTTTTGTCCCAGAGAGCTCCTCCTAGCTGTTTTATTTCCTCCATCGGTATCCGAGGGAACTGACTGTCCTCTTGCTCGCCCTGTGATCATAAATAATAGTGTCAGTGCAGCCATGCCACCAGAATCTCTCCGGGACAAAAGAACACCAGCGACAGTCTGACGCTAGACGCATCATATTGTGAGAATATTTCCATGGCACAGTTATTAAATAAAAAATGAATAAATAAAAGGTGCAGCAGGTTCATTGGAATCTTTCACATCCATCTAGAAGTAGGGGCAAAGTTGAGGGGAGTGTCCCTGGTTAGGCTGGTATCTGTGTACACCACTATATTGTGTGTCCTATGTTGTGTTCCTTATCGTGCTTCTAAATGGGAAATAAATGGTTAATCTTACCCGTGGTCATTTCTGCAACCCAGTGTCATGATGCTCCCAGCTTCCACCTGAATGTTTACGTCTTGGGTGTCTTGTACAGTACATGTATATATGCCTAGGCTTATATCCGTACAGTATGTTTTGTATCAGTGCTGTAATTGAGAGGAATCCACAAATTTTTGACCTTTTTTTAATTAAATGGCCAAAAAACAACAGGGCGAAATAAACATGTGAAATCGTATCTGGCTGTTTTAATTCAGCTTTGTTTCCCTATATGATCATTTGTGGATAAATGCTTTGTTTAACGTTATTTGTCTCTTTGAATTTAGGACCCTTAAATTCATGTATAACTCTGGAAAGCTGAAATGTCTTAAATTTTGCTCGACCTGTTCAGTTTAATTCTTACGGCCATTAGCACACAGCTGATGTTCTGCATGTGTAGCAGCTTCCTCGATGTATTACTGAAACCATAAGGTAGCTCTAAATACTTTAATTTCTTTCATTAATATATCAGGTGCAAAGAGAAGACTGCAAAACAGCTGTGCAGCATTTCTCCACTCAGCCTCCAGATGTTTATTGCCTCAGCATTTATGAATCACACATTTCATAGAATTGGAGATGAAGTAAAAATGACAGACACGTCATGACACAATCGTTTTCAACAAGGCCAACTGAGACTCTATACAAAATGGGACACTTATTAAAATAAAATATATCTTTTCATAATCTTAGTCTTCTGTACATGTAAAAAGGGAAAACAACACAAAGATATATTTACAATGACACCAGGCAAACAACGGTATAAAAAGGTTTCTAATGCTACTTTCTGTTCGCTGCCAATCCTCTGAGCTGCTTTCGAAGTTGTTGTTTTTAAACATGGAGTGTTAATGAGGTTGTAGATGATGTGCTGTCGGGTTGGCCAACAGTCCTAGGATGGTGGAGAGACAGTGCAGCTTTTCCTTGACATGTTCTGGTAACTTCTCGTTCTCTTTATACCTGTGAAGAAGAAAAACATCAGTGAGAGGCAGCTGGAAGTGTCACATCCACAGTTCTGCAAACATGAAAGGACAAAGCTGATAAATACAAAAGCATACGAAGTAACAGAAGAGATTTCTAAACAGGTTTTGTACCTGGTGATCCTCCCGTCTGGAAATGTGTAGGTGATGCAGGAAACTCCAGCTTGAACCACCAGCTGAGACCCGTCATTGAACTGCACCCACACCTCTCCGCTCGTCAGCTACACGTACAAAAGATTAAATTCTTTAATCACAAACAGAAATCCTGTGCGATTAGGGAATATTAGTTGAATTTATTTATTAATTACCTGGGATGCCCATCCAACATTAGGCACAAATATCGACTTGACCACTTTTCCTGTGCTTTGCACCAGGTCCTGTCGCACAGGGGAGCTTTTCTTACTCAGGCTGGCCGTGGTGAAATCAGACCCATCGTAGGAAATCATCTGGAAAATACATTTTGAAAAGTTCAACATAGCCCAGCTGTTCATATGACCTAAAGTGTACAGCTGTGAGACACTCACTGAAGGAGTGATTTGTGGAGGTTGAGGAGGTGAAGCTGCATCAGGAGGCACGGGGTGGGAGGGCAGTGACGATGAGCACAGGGAGTCTGGGTTGACGGGTTTCCTAGGAGAGGAGGGATACACAAAGTTAACATTAGCCACATAAGACATGGAACAACAATGAAACCAAGAACATACGAGTAACTGCCCGTTCTTCTCACCTTCCGATAGTTATGGGGAAGAAAGGGATGTTCTTGGTGCTGCGCTGCTCCTCTGCTGTGATGGCGGCCTCCAGGGAGCGACACATGTTGTGACCCTCGTCAGACAGCTCCACGTACATCCTGCTCTCTGGGCTCAAGCCGCTCAGCCCCACCTCACCCTTCACGGTGTACGACTTCCCGCTCTTCTCCACCACTCGCACCAGCTCTGATGTTTTGTGGGTCTTTGCCCCTGCAGGTGTTTATGGAGGCATTACATATTAACTCAAGAGCTTTTTTTCACCCTCCGTGGAATTCACATGTTTCAACACACACATTTCACTCACCGTCGTAAAAGCAAACTTCCAGGTCAGCACTGGGAGAGTTCTCCATCAGCATGACCTTGGCGTATTTGGTGTAAAGGGTCACTTTTGGAGTCTTGGATTTCACAAGCTGCACAAACTTGGAGGCGTATTGGTACTTCTTCCAGTATTTTTCTGTGAGATTTTTTTTTTTTTAATTATTTAACATACAACTTCTCATCTTACATAAGCTGAATTAACTTGATATGATGCATCCATCAGAATACCTGGAAGATCCTCGTAGCTACAAATCAGAATATCTTCTGGAGGAGCAGGAGGACAGTCCAGGACAGGGAAACCCTTTCCACCATTAGGCTGGTATATTGTCACCTACAATAAATGATAATAATAATTAGCTTTATATTGTATTATGTTGCAAGCCTGGTGTCATATTATGCTGTTATACTGCCCCCTACCAGTCACAAATGGAAGATGTAGAGAGGATGACAATAACAGTAGAGTGAGCTCACCATTGAACCATCGCAGGAAATCCGAAGGACTTCCTTGACCCTTTCTTGACCACTTTGGCATTTTAGCAGCTCCATACACACTTCACCTGTGTCCAGGATGCTCACCTGATACAAGTATACAAGCCATTTTAATTACACATCAATCTACACAGTGAAAATTAACAAATAACAACAAGTATGATCTTACAACAGCGTTTTTGGTCTTCTGTCTGATAGGCTTCAGTCTGGACGCACACAGGGGTGGGACAATGTCTCGGAGTGTTTTCTTCTCTTTGTCCATGCTTGGCTTGGCTGCAGGGAGCTTTAACTCTCTGCTGTGAGGAGGTTGGAAGTCTGCCCCGGATGTATTTTCCCTGTATGAGTCAGAGTTGGAAGGAAGGTTGTGGTGCATGTATTGGGGGTTCACACCTCGGCCTGTGGGCTTGTCTGTCCAGGAATTGTGAACCCCTAAAGGTCCTCTGCTGCTGTGGAAGCTGCCGCCGCTGCTGCTGTGGGCACTGCTGTCTGTAGGTCTGTGCCCAGAAGCTGAGAAAGAAAAGCAAATATTTGTTGATTTTCATTGTGTTCAGATAGTTTAAAATCCTTAATTTATATTCAGCTTCACCACGGTGGCTGGAGCCTATAGTGGACTCTATATCTAAGGATAAATCTGCTAATAACAACAGAGAATTTCAACCAAAAGTTGCTCTGAATGAGATCATTAGTCGAGTGATGCAACAGTGCTGAAATTCATCAGATACACGCAGATCATCAAATACAAAAAACTTTTTACCCTCATTGTTGAGCCAATTAGTAACTCCCTCTAGGTCTCGATATTGCAGGCTTGGTGGATTTGCAGTCTGTGTGGATAATGAATACCCAGAACTGAAACAGAAAGTTAGTCTCATTAAATTTGTAAAAAAAAAAAAAAATCATGAGGATCGTGACTAGAGAGAATTCTTACTTTGCTGACTGTTTGACGGGTGGAGAAGGGAGCCTTCCACGCTCTGAAAATGGGAGCTGAGTAGAGGACATGGGGAAGACTGATCCTCCTAAACCAGTCAGAGTCTCCTCTGAGTGACATCTACTCAGCTCAGTGTGGCTCAACCCTTGGCCCGATGCAGAAGAGCCAGAGCGGTCTGAAGAGTGAGCCCTCCTCAAGTAGCGGGAATGAGGCAGCACATTCTCTCCACCATGAACCCCCCTGCTCCTGCCCTCTCTGTGAAATCTGTCTGCTGGATGCTGCTGCTGCCACTGGTCTCCGTCTTCAAAACAGGCGCTGCTGGGCTGGTGTGGAAGACTCGGGATGGGTGCCATGCGATTAGGCAGGGTAGAGCCAATCATGTGCCTGGTTCTCCTCTGGAGGCGGCTGCTGCTGCTGGCTGAGGTGGAGGAGGTGCAGGCTGTGGAAATGGTGGCAATGCCGCTGTCAATGGATCCTTCATCGCCATGCCCCAGCTCCTTGGTCCTGACCAGCAGGCTCTTGGTCATAAACGGGTGGTCCAGCACGGCAGAGAGGCTGGGCCGCTGGGCGGGATCCCTCTGCAGAAGTTGATGGATGAGGTCCTGAGCCTCTAGAGAAACGTGGCTGGGCATTTCATATTCCCCGAGAACCACTTTAGACAGGGTGTGCTTGACTGTGTCTGTGTCAAACGGAGGGCGACCCATCAAGAAGGCGTAGAACATGCAGCCCAGTGACCAGACATCTGATTCAAGACCATGAGCGCTGCGAGTGGCCACCTCCGGGGAGATGTAGTTGGGTGTCCCACACATGGTGAAGTGCTTTTCATTTGGGAGTTTGAGCTGAGTGGCCAGGCCAAAGTCTGCTATCTTAATGTTCATGTTGCTGGTCAGCAAGAGGTTTGACAAAGTCAGATCTCGATGCAAGATGCCGTGGGTGTGTAAATACAGCATTCCTTTCACTATTTGATGCATGAAATGTCTCGCTGTAGAACAAAAACAGTTTTTTTTAAAAGTTCAGGACTGAACCGCATTAAATTTATTGCACGTTATTTTTATTTAATTCTCAGAGTAAATTAGTTCTGCCTGACCTTCATCCTCAGAGAAAGCCATCTTCCGCTCTTTAAGGTACCGACTCATCTCTCCATTGTGGCACATCTCCAACACCAAATACACATAGTTGCTGTCCTCAAAGTAGTTGTACAGCTTAAATAAAGACACGATATGGAACAATACTTATTAGCACATCGACGAAAGACATAAAAACATGAGTGCAATAATATCTAGAATACATGCGACTGACTGGAGTCTAAATGTATTGTATTGCTGTGGTCCAGAACTAAACAATTTAAAAAATCACACCGTGTCTGAACAAAAGAGAAGAGTCTGCTCTGAGTGAAGTGGAAAAAAAGAGGAAGACTGGCGATAACAGTGATCTCAAGTAATTACAGGAGGTAGGGACAAGTTCTCCACGTTACATAACCATGACAACGATAACACAAAGCCGTTATACACAGACGACACACACAGATTTTTGGGAGAAGCTGTAACACAGAAAAAAAAAGCACACCATCACAAGAAATGAATGGAAACTGCAAACGTTACCTCAAGTATTGAAGGGTGTTTCAGTCGGCACTGAATCTCCACCTCATTTGTCACACGCTGGACCATACCAGCTTTGTGCATCGCTTTCTTGTCAATCTGCAGATGGTAACAACAGAGATAATTATACACCTGCCATTCATGACATCAACACGTGATGTGGTACAGCGCTGCTGCACAGTGGTTTGAGTCTGGTGGCTAATAGTCAATCTGTCGGGCCACAAAGAAACGTTGGACTACTCAGATCTCATTTGTGGGGAGTCGAGGGACCACAAGAAGCCCCTGGGAGACAAGTGATAATCCACCAGGTCCAGAATACACATCAACTGCCAGTCGGTGGCAACAGCTTGGGTGTTGTTTAAATTTCTAGAGGTTAAGTGTGCTATAATTACCTCAAACACTGACATAAGAGAGAGAAACGGTTGTTGGGGGAGTCTTACCGTTTTGATGGCAACCTCCAGACCAGTCTTCTCTGACTTTGCCCGGTAAACACATGCAAAGGAGCCTTTACCCAGGAGGGTGAGGACCTTAAAATCCTACATGAGAAGAACAAATAAAGAAACATTGAGTCAGTATATATATTGCAGACAACATATTTAAAAATACCTCCCATGAAAGACAGCAGGGTACCTCGATGCTGAGCTCCTGAGCATAAGACAAACTTCTCTCCTCATCTCTGCAGGCTTGAGTATCAGCAGAAAGGTTTTGAAAGAAATAGTGAATGACTTGATCAAACATTGCCTGCGACATGCTGTGGCTGTGCGGACGGACCGATCCGGCATCTAACGACTTCACGTCGGACAAATCCTCCCACAACAAAACGTTAACTGTCAAACAAGCCACCAACACCTGACGCCGTCATATGGCCAACCAGAAACCTTCAATTATCCCGGCTCTCTTCCCGCTAATGAGGAGCACTTGTAACCACCGTTTCCAAGCAGCATGTTGGACTAACACAAGCAAAACTGAAGGAGAAGCAACAGTTTGTCCCGGGAGAGGCAGAGGTACACACCCAGCTACAACAACAATGCAGACAACAACAGACCAATAATAATAATAATAACACTAATAATAATAATAATACTAATAATAATAAGCAAGTTTAAATTTTAAAAAACAACAACTTTCAGAGCATATGAAGCAACAATAAAGACGATGAAGAAGCTATCTCATCGCTAATGTTATTGGCTAATTAAATGTCGTTGACTTATAATCGGAGCATAACTAAACGTTTGACACATTTCAGTTAAATGTATCGACCTGCATACTGTCTTAACGCTTTCTTAACTTAATTCCTGAAGCGACAAACACCGTTCAGCCCCTCAGCTTAACTTTTCTTTAACTCCTAAAAACCCTTTAAATGTTTTCAAACGTTGAGTTAGCTTGTGGGCGTTAGCCCGAACAAAACAAACAAGCCGCTCACCTCGATTTTATCTCCGATGGAAACACTCATCGTGCCTGTTTTTCCGCTTCAAAATGCATGCAGGTTTGTGGATAATATTCCTCTGTCGGCTGAGGGCATCGGTGGTCGGCACAGGAGTGCTCAAAGGGCAGATAAATGTTGTTTCCCCGTTACCCTCCAAAACTTTGCCATTTCTTCCATTTTGAAAATATCCGCCCGTTACTCCCGGACGCTACGTCACACGCCACGTCACATGACAACAACCTGGGTTTGCCACGCCCCCTTTAAGAGCTCTAATGCTGTCATTGATAAAAACTGTAAAAAAAAACTGTATTAAATCATTTATAAAAGTGTGATTAAAGGTCTTTGTACGCATTTAAAGCGTATATGTGTATTATTATTATTATTATTGGACTGTAGCATATGTACAATATACACCTCCAAGTCTGTTATACTGGTGTTTGTCAAATTGTTTTGTCTGAACATACTGCACTTTATATAGCTTTTTTGTATTGTGTGTTGTAATGTGTGTGCACTTTATTGTAGCCCTGTCTGCACAGTGTTTAATGTTTCATTTAGTACCATAGTCCTGTCTTGTTTCACTGTGTGCTGTTTATATGCTTGAAATGACAACAAACCCATATATTCATTTAGTTTAAATAAGTTTAAATTCAAAGTATGAACACAGGTTAAGCATTCATTCTATCGAGAACTCTACTCTTAATCTTTCAGCCTAATAAAATGTGTGGAAATGAAAAGTACTCACAGTTCAAAGTGAGGTCTTTAATTTCTAATGATATAAAACACAAATGCAGCAATTTCTAATATTAGAGGAGCTAAAGCCAGGTTAATGTTTGACATTGCTGCTTCAAATGATTAATAGACTATCAAAATATTAATTTGCTGTTTAATTTTCTGTCAGTCAACTAAATATGTCTTTTCTAATTTCCTAAATCACAATCGCATAACTGGCTCTGCCATGTTTGTCTTGATAGAAAAGTGGCATTATGATCCAAAGGAAAAAATGACTGTTAAATAATAACAGCCTTGGAAAATGTTGAAATAAAACTACTGGAAATAAAATAAACAGGATGAAATGAATTGTCATTATAACATGGGCTTTAAAAATGTATTGGGTCATATTATAATTTCCTGATTGTTATTTCTTATCATCTAATTTATTCGTTACATTTTTAACACTTTGGGGCTCCGTAAACATTATGGGTGTTCACAGTTGTGTGTATGCAGTCACAGTCTTCAGTTCTTCTCTGCAGTATAGTTTTGTCAGCAACAGCATAATCAAGGTCCCTTTCATTTTGTATTTTTTGGAAGAAAATCAATAGTAGTTAACGTCCACACTTCCTACAGTATCCTGATCTCATCCAAGGACTTCATTCACACGTCACAGTATAGATTTAACTAATTTCTATCAAGCTCAGTCACAGAAAATAAAAAAGAATTCAGACTAAAGAATTTTTGTCTGACAGACAAATGTGTTTATTTTTGCCATCTTTAAATCCCACTACTTAAATATGGAAAAAATGCAAGAAAACAAAAAAGGAAATAGGCAACCAATCACTTACTAAAGAGACTTGGTATATTAAGCATTGCCATTGTACCAGGAATATGTTCTTTATGTACATATATTATATATGTTGGCTGCTTTTATTTACTAAAATAGTATTTACAGTTTCTAGACATGGACATCATTTCAAACTCATTAAATACAAATATAAATAATTTGTATTATTGCATACAAACTAATAGTTCCGCAGTAGCAATTATTTGGACAGCACTATCTACTTCTCTTTTGAGTGATATTATTTACTGCTGATACAGGACGCTTATGAGACACATGGAATGCAAACACAAAGGGTACCTTCCTGTACGGTACAGTGGAAACAGTTTTACGTCAGAATCAGTTGAATCTATTGCATCATTCTTTCATTTATTAAGTATGTCAAACCTTTGAGAGTAAAGCACACCATTGCCACACAGAGGGATGAAAACAAAACCCTTAAAAGGTAAAGTCCAATGGGGGAAAGGGGCACAAAAAAAAAATCCACAAAAGTGGCTGGTGACAATGGAGAAATGGTCCCAGGTACTGATGTTTCTAATGTCTAAATGGTCAGTTGTAGTAAACGCTGTGATGGTTGCAGAGGTGCACTGATCTCAGTCCACCTCCATCTCTTTTGTGCCAGGCTTTGTCTGCTGGCTTCCCTTCGTGTCCCCCTTCCCTTCTGCTCCTTGCTTAGCTGTCGGACCATTATGAGCTCCACTGTTTTGGTCATTCACCTCAGGGGCCTCCTCCACTGTGGGCTTTGGCCTGTTGATGACTGGATTACATACATCCTCCAGTTCCTGGTGAGTAAGAGATAAAAAATGTGTTGGCAAAAGAAAAAACGCAGGTCTTGTCACTGCAATTGAAAGCAAGAATTAAATCTGAAATAGACCTTCACATACCTGTATTTTGGCTATGATGTCTGCTACTTTAACAATGGGATCTTGAGTAATACCAAGTTTGCTCTGTGCATTCATTTTGGTGTTCATCCAGCCCATGTTTTCACTCACACACTTCTCTACAGTGCTCATTTCCTCTACACTCAAATGCAGATATCGCTCATCCTAGGGAAAAGTTTGAGAAGAAGAAAGATGTAGTAAGAAAGTTACTACAATTACATAACAATTAAAAAAGAATTGTTATAAACTAAACTTAAAAAGGCAAAAATAAAAGATTTTGTTTATTAAAGAAAGTCATTGCTTCCCTACACCAAAAGTATTCACCTTCTGTTTAAAGCAGTCCACAAACTTCATGTAGAGTTGTAGTTTCTTTCCCAGCTCATCAAAAGCCCTCGGTCTGTCTTCGTGCTCTCTGTGCCTGTCCTGAATGGGTTGACCCAACCTCTGGAAAATAACCAAATTTATGATAATGTTGTTATACTCACTTTAATCTTAAAAACGTATTAGAGCTCAGCAGGTTGAAGGAGCAGTTCTCTAGTTGTTTGCAAAATTCCTTCTGGAACTGAAAATAGAAAATCTTCCTTGGAAACAAACCTTGAGTGCATCTAGCTTCTCCTCATAGATATGTTTTGGTTGGTCCTCTCCATCCTCATACAGCCAGTTCTCTGTATCTTCCAGCATCAGTGTCAGCCGGTGACTGTCCTGTTATAAGTAAATGCATAAATGTATCATTTGCTTGTCACTTATTCTCAACTCAACTACAATACTCTTTACAAAAATTAATAAAGGTATGTAAGAAAGCAGCACTCACGTCCTCAGTGATATACTTTTCATAGATACCACAAAGTTTGTCCCGCAGATCATATACATACTCCTCAACAGCATTTTTAGCATCGTTCAGCTCTTTCACCAGTTTGTCCTGGATAATCATCTGACGCTGTGAGGAAAGACCACACAAAAACTATAACAGCAATACCTTATATATAATATATCTTATTATTATTTTTCTTATTATCATTATTATTATTACTAATCACACAGACATACACTGGCACATTCAGCTCAAATCAAGACATTTAGTTAGGGGAGAATTAAACAAGGGGCTACATGTAGCAACAAGTCATTCCCCTAAAACAGATTAGACCAATCAGCACACATTAAGCAGACCATGACTCAGCCTTTCCAAAGGCCAGTAGAAGTACTCACCTCATACTCCACAAAGTTGTTAAGGACATCACTGTCGAGCTGTCGAATGTTGTTGGCCTTGATGGGAAGATCAATACTCTTCACCTTGACTTTGGGCTTGCTTCCCCCTGCTGCTGGGTCCTGCTTTTCACCTGCTGCCCCCTCCTGGATTTGGAAACCAGAAAACACAATTCAATCTTTCAGCTGTAGTGATTATAAGAATCATTTTGTAATTCTGCAGTTTTTAATTAAATGCTGATATATTCTACAGCATAATTAACATGATTTTGTTGTTCTTGTAGTGATGCATTAATATGCACTATTACTTCAGTCAGTATCTTAGAAGTTGCATTTTTGTGACATTTATTTCTGTTTCTTTTGAGAATGTTAGTTAATTTAAGTTAAGTAATCAGAATCATTTTTTTAGGAGAATTTTAAAACATCTAAAACACTCTCAAGATGTGTATGTTTAAAAGGCTTATAGTGTTTGGAATCTGTATCATACAAGCATGAACATACAGTATACTGGTATTGGCTTAAAAAAAAACTACAGCACATCCATAACTTTAAGTCTAACTGACATTGGGGCTGTTGTCCTCATTCTGCTGGTCCCCCTGGCTTTGACCTTCCTGGTCCACCTGCATTTTGGTCTGTAACACAACACACATTTAACAATTTTATGTAAGATTATATATAAATAACAAAATATTTCAAAAAGTTTATTATAATTAAAGGGACAATATAAAATGTTACTGTGCATTAGAGAAATGCAAATGTACTATAAACCAAATGGCAATAAAACAACACAGTCTGCAAATGATTCAATATAAGAGAAATGTTGATCAATAACTAATCTATAGGCTATATGACATCTCTGGAATCACCATATTTCTAAACCAGGTTGTTTAAAAGCACACATGATAGAGTCAAAGTTGAGCTACCAGGATGCCCGTAATAAACTTTTGTTGACGAAAAATCACCTCACCTGGTCCTCTGCCCTGCCTTCATTCTGCACCATTGGCTCTGAGTCAATTTGCATGTCCTCTCCCTCTCCTTTCTGCTTGTCGATCAGAGAGGCGCTGGACACGCTGAAGATGCCGTGGACATTAACTCGCACTTTGACCTTCACTTTAGAGCTGTCTCCATCTGGCTGGGGGACCACATTCTGGACCGAAAAACATCCTGGTGACAGATGGAAACAAAATGAGTGGTTTGTTAATGAGCTTTAATAATATGCCCTCTATATATTCCCCTAACAGACAGGTGGAAGTTACAAGCTGATATCCCACCTGAGAGTGCAACCCCACCCCCTGAGACACACATGCACAGACAGAAAATGATAGTGTTTAGCTTGCTTATTAGGACCCATCTGTGGAAGCCTCATTCCTAACTCCCATCCAGGCTGTAGATCCCTATAGGGACTCAGCCACAAATGGGCCACTCAAAAAACTACATGCACATGCATCACTGACCTCTTTTGCTGAAGACCAGATATCCACATGATGTTACATCCTAAAAATCTGTGGATTAGTCTCTCAAGGGATTCAGAGGGCAGACTTACCTATCCTGTGGTCTGGGTAGGGGAGCTCTTGAGGGCAGTTGTAGAAGGCTTCAAGGTCGAAGGGTTCCTTCTTGTGAAAGGTGATCACTTTGGAAAACGGGGCAGCATGATTCTTACTGAAGACCTCACACTCCCTGTGATAAAAATGCAGTGAGAGGAAAAAGCAAAGTCAGACTTTTGAAACAAAGTCAGCAAATACTGTGTCTCAGAGAGTGACCTAGCCTGATTTACCATAAAGAACAATGACTACAGAGAAATATAGTTCCTTGTTTGATGCAGTGTTATTGCCTCATATGGCTGATTAAAGATGTTAAAACATCCTCACCCCTGTCCATCCTCTGTTGGTGATTTCCAGCGAAGAGTAATAGGATAGGGAACCACGTCGGTGATGGAGAATTCACGCACCTTAAATGCTGGAGATAAAATCGCACACTACACCCAAACAATCAGCGCACGCACACACACACACACCACGCAAATGCATTCACTCCATTATATTTTATTCACTGCAAAACATTTCTGGAGTGTATCAACTTAAGAAGACATTATCTGTCAGTGTCAAGAGGAGAGTCACACCTGAAGTGCAGAGCCTCTAGCGACAGCTTCATCTGCGTTGAGTGTGGTGCTGATGTCTTTGCAGAAAAACTTGCTGATTCTCTCTTTGATCGATGGGATTCTTGTGGCTCCTCCGACTAGCTCCACTGCGTAGATGTCATCCCGGCTCAGCTCTGACAAAACACACACAGGACTGAGTGGATTCTTCCTTCATAGAGTCATAAAACAATATACCTTTATAGATGAAACCAAATTTGAGGGACATACTTGATTGTTCAAGGACTACTTTCAGTGGCATATCTACTCTCATCAGATATTGAGCACACATGTCTTCAAAATGGCCCCTGTGAGGAGCAAATAAACAAGAAAAATGCGTATTTATAAAAACCTTCATACAGCTAGATTTCAGTTTTATAGATGCAAGATTAAGGAGTTGAATTTGTACCTGTTCATCCTGCTGGTAACGTCAATGTCATTCATGAAGCACTCAATGTTCAGAGGCAGATCAGAGGAATTAGCACTCATGAGCTTCTTCAGTTTCTCACACTCTTGGTGCAGACGCAGCAGAGCCCTTGGGTTGTCCCTCACGTTAAGCTTGTACTTTCCCTTAAACTCCTCGCAGAAGTAATCTACCAATACCTCGTCAAAATTGCGCCCTCCAAGGTAGGGATCAAAAGCGGTGGCGAGGACCTGAAAGACCACAATTGGCATGGAGCTTGAGGTTTAAAGGTACGGTGGTAAGTGTGAATGAAGATTGGAAAGAGGTGAGAGACTAACCTTGAGCTTGCCTTTGTTGAAGGCAGTGATGGAGACCTGGAATGATGAATGTCCCATGTCCACAAATACCACATTTCTTGGCCTCTCTTCTAGAGTAGGAAGATCCTGTTTGTATATGCCATAGGCCAAAGCCACTGTTCAAAAGGGAGACATTTAAAGAGTTAAAACGTACACTGTTTGTACTAATTTCTTGTATTTTTGGAGAGTATATACTGTGTATATATTTTTAAAGTAACAGGCTCAGGTACTGTCTAAACTATGCATGACTGAACACTGACCTGCAGTAGTATCATTAATTAGCCGTAAACAATTCAGCCCTGCAATTTGAGTTGCATCAAACACTGATCGTCTTTCAGCATCTGTGAAAAAACTTGGAACCTGTTAAGAGAGCACAAATCAATATGTTTAACTGAACCGCTTGATGAATTACACTAACGGTCCTCCGTAATGTTTTCATCACTCACAGAGATGACACAATCCACCACCGGCTTCTTCAGGGCCATCTCTGATGTCTCCTTCAGCTTGTTGAGCAGCATCCCTGTGATCTGCTCAACTGTGAACACTTTGTCCTCGTCTAAATAACGCACCTGTAAACATGATACAGTTCAGACCTCCTGGGCTAATTAAAAACTAGGGAGTAAGGCATGTGAAGCATGAAGTCAATGTGTTGTTCTGGGGTGAGCTCCAGGAAAAAACAACATCATCCGTGCATCCCACTCACTTATCGGGGTCAGACATGGTTGAATTTAAAACACAAAGGTGTCCAATGACAGTAGAGAATGGTCGGGGTCAGAGGTAAAAAAGGGGGTAAAAACAGAAAGCAGTGAAGAAGAACATGCTGGAAGTTTGTACAGTGTTCACCTTAATTCCAGCGTTCCCATTGGCCAGTTTATGTAAGCTGTAAGGCAGTTTGGGCTTTTCCACTTGGACATATGGGTCATCAAACGCTCTGCCGTGGAACTTTTTGAAGCCATGGACTGTATTTTTGAAGTTTGTTATCATCTAAAATAAAAAAAGATGCTCATTATCATATTTATAGAAGCTATTTTGTAAATATGAATTGCAAAGATTATAATCAAAAACACAACAGTTACAATTTATGTCATCATTTTACTGTGTTTTGTTGCTTTTAGTAGAGGAATGAGACAAACTATCATGGATCTTACTTGACTTTTGGCTGCGTTTCCAATCATGCGGTTTTTGGAGGCCAAAGACACACAAGCCCTTGATGGAAGACAAACACATCAGCAAATTAGGCAGGCTACAACAGAAATAACCCAGTTAGCAGACGTGGCAGACAAGGCAGAACTGTAATTGACTGACTGTTGCAGACAGACTCAAACGTCGAGCGCAAAAGAGAGAGGCACATTTCGATTAAGGAAATTTCACAGGGGAGTCTGAGGACGAGCCACAAACTAGGGCAGTGAGACAGAGCGGTTCACCTTCAAAAGTAAGCTCATCCTGCCTGTCCAAGAAAACAAAAATCACCTTCCACGTTTAACTCTTCTTTTAGCAGACCAACAGCAAACCATTGTGTTTACTGACAAAGATGAATGCTTCTAGTCATACAAGGTTTAGAGGATCCATTTCACATTGGCTGGTGACAAGTCACTCCCCGGTTTCACCTTGCCACAGAAATATCCCCACTCACTTAAAGGTGCAATGCTCATTCTCCCCTTCCCTGCTGCACATCCCTGTTTGCAGGATGGATGCTGCAGCTAATGAACTCCAGAATCAGAAACCCACATGGACATTTGTTAGTATTGCAAGATTAGTGCATTCATTATATTTTATGGGAATAAAATATTATGATAAAACTGGGGTTGACTGCCCTGTCATCTCTGGGCTGTAGAGGTTTAGGATGTCGCGACAAAGGCACTGTCACCTATTTATTTCCCTTAAATCACACAGTACACTAACATATTAACATGCAATATCATCTCCTGTCTTCATTAAGTTGCGCATCACAGGAACTTTGCGGTGCACTGCGCAGCACTGTACTGCTTATCAGGAGATATGTCAACTGTCTCCTGATATGTAATAATAATAATAAATGATCATTTCAGACATATGCGACATTTTGACCTACGTTAACCTGCTGTGGCGTTGAATAAACCAATAGTTGCAGGCCTCATCACAGCCGACACCACCATCCCTGATGTGTCTCTGTACCGTCAGCGCTCATCCAGCGCGTCTCCGGTCGCAAACATTGCGTAACAAACTCACATCACACGGTGATGATGCCTGTCAATATTTATACTTACGGTGTGCATCTGTCACTGTAATCATTGGCAATGGTTTCAATGCCGCCGCTCCTGGCCACAGCGATGTAACAGTTTTGGAAACCCACATCAATGCCTACCACTGACATAATGAGCGCTCTAAAATTCACCTCTTGTAAGTTATCCTACCCGCAAAGACCGCACTTGACACCTATGAGGATAAAAAAAATATTTTTTTTTTCTAATGGCTGTTTCTTCCACACACACACACTCAAAAAAAAAATGCAATTTAAATTAAGCGTGTCCTCTCCTCTGGAAATATACGAGACACCAAGCTGAGGGTGCGCTAACTGAATTACTAGCTGTTATGTAAGTCAAGCTGTTTATAGCAAACTCATTCAGAGTAATCCCGGAGAGCAATGGTGTCCAGAGCGGATTCTCCCACTCCAAGGCGGCCCTAACAATCAGCCAGCGGCTCTGACAGACTGATGCGCTAAAGCCCGCCCCCTGGCCGTCCGTGATTGGCTGCGTCACACCCATTGTCCTTACGTGATTGGTGCCGCAACCAATCCATAACAGAAACATCTAGAACTCCCTGAAAGGGGACCGTGCACTACGTCACGGCCACCGAGCGGCAGGCACAGCAGCGGAAAACACGGACCGCTTACCCCTCAGTTTGACCTGTCAGGCGGAGACACACGTCACATTATTACATTATTACTGTAATATCCAAGAGGTTACAGTTTCAGATATCTCATTATTATCTGGAGACTGTATGAGGTGGCACGCAGCTCGAAAGCAAGATTGTCCTGAAAGACCTGAGAGAGGGAATTAAAGTCCCACTACAAGTGAGACAGGTGTGGTCTGGCCATAAGATGAACTATGCATCCATACTTTAATATTTATTAATCATCCTGAGCATAGGAAAGGATAGGATAGGATAGGTACACAAGGTTGATACCTATTTACTAATTATTATTTATAAATAAGAAATATATAGAAAGTCTGGCCAAAAGATGAACTGTGCATCCATAAATTAATATTTAATAATCACCCTGAGCATAGGAAAGGATAGGATAGGATAGGTACACAAGGTTGATACCTATTTACTACTTATTACTCATAAATAAGAAATATATAGAAAGTAAAAATTTATCAACAGTAAGACAAGCTTGTAAACAAAATCAGCTGTATTACATGTGGAGTAGAGAACGGCCTTAACACTTTCCAGGGACGGCTGACGAGCCTGTAGGGAGGGTGAAGAAATAACATGATGTCTAACAGCAAACAGCAAACAGAGGTATTCTTTAAACATTTGTTTATAATTGTTGACATTTTGTAATATAAAAAACAATAAAGAACGTATTATTATACTTAGAATAAATATAATATTACTGTAATATGTATATTCTTGAATTATTATTACTGAAACATTAATGTGTAAGCTATATTTTAGTGTTATTGAGTGCTGTTTAGTGTTGTTTTATTAATAACAACATTAAATTTGGGGAGGGAATATAAGTCTTGAGGAGTATAAAATGGTCCAAAAACACAGGTGTTTTTACTGAACCTGTTGTGTGGATGTGTACAGACTGTGTATGACTGTACTCTTCTGATACCTTTGTTGTATTAGTCAGGGCAGGGCCACTTGACATGTAACAGTGGGAAAAGCACTTGTGTAAAAATACAATGAGTGATGGTATTGTCCATGCTGGCTCACTGACAAACTGTCATGGCTTACTGGGGACACTTGAATAGAGCCAAAATGGCCTGTTATACTGGTACATGGAGTTTGGTGACTTTATGTTAATCCCAGCATAGCTCCACCCAACATCCATCCATGTAATCAGACAGACTAAGAGAAAACACCCGTGGGAGTGTGCAGGGTCTAAGTAAAAGTATCAATACCACACTAAAAGAATACTTATTATTATTATTATTATTATTGTAAAGAGCATTTTAATGTTGTTGTTGGTCAATGATGAGCTAATGTCAACTGTATCTGCTACTGGGTAGTGTAATTTTTATCAAGGCATCATATTTTATGAAGCTGATTAGATAATTATTATGTTTAGTAAAATCTACAAAATAACAAATAGTAGAAAGTGGAAACCCTCTAAACTTAATGGCCTGCACACCTACACCAACACCTACATGGGTGATTTCACTTTAGGCTGGTTACTGTAAGATACTACACGCTGATTGGCGTGTGGAACAAGTTACATCTTCATCATTAGTTGAAATAATTTGGTGACCTCACTCACTGTGTGCACCTGAGCAGAGCAATCAGCTAGAAAACATTTGTGGAGCTGAGCAAAGCCTTTAAGTGCTCGAGTAAATGTACCTATTAATTTAACAAGATGAATAAACATAACTTTTATTTATTTTTCATAAAGAAAATGAGAATTTGGTTCAGCTCAACTCAGGCAAAATGTTTTATTGACATACCTGACTCTTACTCGCTCAGAAATATGCTTTTTTCAAACAGAGAAAAATGTTTTTGGGTAACTCAAAAGCCTAGCAAGTAGTTTGACATAATCTATAACATGTTTGAATTGGCAATAACTGATTATAATATATTGTCATGGCTATTTATATTTTTTTTGTTGTGTGTATTATTTGTTTTGAAGATGTGATAACTTTTCTTTATTTACTTTTTAAAAAATAGTATTAACTGATTTACTTAATTTAGGTTTGATATTTGTTTGTTGGGTGTATTTTGTAAGAATTGGGCAGTACTAGGCAACTCCGACTTGCAGAAAGCTCCAGTAAGACACACAGCTTGCTTTCTAAAGATAAATAAACCCCAAGAAAACACAAACACTGTATGTATGATTGACTTCTTTTGTGCACAAAACATCCAGTGGCTTTTTGATTTCAGGTTTTATTGTGATTAT
Organism: Larimichthys crocea; assembly: GCF_000972845.2. Taxonomy (NCBI): domain Eukaryota; kingdom Metazoa; phylum Chordata; class Actinopteri; family Sciaenidae; genus Larimichthys; species Larimichthys crocea. The sequence continues at coordinate 11,298,219 of NC_040034.1, read as the reverse complement.
GGATAAATAGCCACAGACTAGATCTCTTTAAAGGAACTTTGACTCATAAAGTTAGTATAAATGTTGTTAGGTATGTTGACTTTAGTTTTGACTAGTAACTACTACTAGTAGTAGACTAATTCCAATATCATTAAATGTGTTTTTATGATCATAATTTAAACATTTCAAGTCAGAATTTAATTAAATATACCTTAAATCTGAAGTTTGATTAAATGTCACTGTAGTGAGACATAACTTGAATTAAAGGCCTGACTGGTCGTATATAATCCTAAATATCTTGAATGTGAAATCCTTGAAAATGTTCATTGTTTTATTGGTTGTATGTCTGGTTTCAACTTCACTTGAACACTTGTTTCCTTGTCTCCTTGTCTCCTTGTTTTCTTGTCTCCTTGTCTCTTTGTTTCCTTGTCTCCTTGTCTCCTTGTTTTCTTGTCTCTTTGTTTCCTTGTCTCTTTGTTTCCTTGTCTTCTTGTCTCCTTATTTCCTTGTCTCCTTGTCTCTTTGTTTCCTTGTTTCCTTGTTTCCGTGTCTCCTTGTTTCCTTGTCTCCTTGTCCCCTTGTTTCCTTGTCTCCTTGTCTCCTTGTTTCCTTGTCTCCTTGTCTCCTTGTCTCCTTGAGGAGGATCACACGGAGGGACCTTCCCTTCATGTTCGTACGCAGCCCGGGTGAGAACAGGAAGCGCTAGTTGAACAAACTGAGCTAGCTCGCTAGTTTTAGGTCAGGGTAGGGTTAGCTTGCCATTTAACTCAGTAAATCACAATGGGGCTGTTCGGCAGGACACAAGAGAAACCACCGAAAGAGCTGGTGAGTGCTGACAGCTGAAGACGAGGACTGTCTTTGAGAGATTTGTCCGAAGTGAAGAAAAGAAAAGGACGTCGTCTTTTGCTAACCTCGCTAACGTTAGCCGTGAGCTCGTCCAATCTGTTGCTGCTTGTTGTTCGCTGAACAGCTGTTGTTAGTCCAGTTAGAAATAAAATAAGAGTGTCTGGTGTTGACCTGTATCTTTAGTGTTTTACATTTCTTTAAACGTCTCATGATCCGATGTTATTTTGGAGTCTGTACAAGTTAGCACGCAGGCTAATGCCAGCCTGCTTCAATGTAAACAAACCCTGATTTGTTTGAGCTGACACGGGGATCGGCTCACAGATGTCATACACACCTTTAGTCTGATGTTTTTCTCCTAATGCTGTATTTAAGTGCACATTGCAAACAGTAACAGTGACGGCTGCGTTAAGTGTTATAACGCAGTTTTGTATTAATAACTTCATGTGTCGTTTCAGATCACCGAGTGGTCTCAGAAAATCAGGAAGGAAATGAGAGTGATTGACAGACAAATACGAGGTAAGACACTGGACAGGTTTACACAATTAAACTTAAATATAAAATTAAGTCTCCTAAAGAAACAGAAAAAGTGGCACTTGGCTTTAAAAGAAAATCTTGCTACACATTTATTTGAGACTGCTGAAGATGCTCCACAGTCTTTCCTACCTGTGAGCATCAGTCTGTACAACTCCTCCCTCAAAATATCAGACACTTCAAGTCAAGTCCAGTAGCTATTGAACTGGCTACATAAGAGAAATCTGCCACACATGCATACTGCACTTTAACAATCAGTGTATTCTCTGTACAGTCTCTCAAAGACTAAATTCTTTATAAGGTTTTAGATTTACATACTGCATCGTTCACTGTTACTTGTTTTTTATTTTACTGTCACTGGTTTTATTTAACTGTTATTTATACATGTGTATATAGTGTCAAATTAGGATATCAGATAGGTGTATAGGGTTAAAGTTTTGTTTTCTCGCTATCATTTACTATCTCACTTACCGTTTAACAAAAACAATTTCCCGTAATTCAGATTCAACAGACTGTATGATTTTATAACACACCTAATGTAAGTCAGAAATAATAATATATACCTGTGTATACACTGTCCGGACTTACTATAAAATATGATCCAATACAACACCTCTGCCAGAAATCCTACTTTTATGAAGCTTATAATGTTTCAGTGTTTGTTGACACTGGTAGAGAGGTATTAATTGGACTACCATGTTTACTATTGAGGTTGTATTTCGCAGTAGTGTTAAACTGGAGGTGTTTCTAATGTTAGGGATCTCTCATGTCTGTAAATAGCCCTACTGGACACTATAACCTTCAGAGAAAACACAATAGGTGAATTTGTGCCCTAAATTATAAGCTAGTATAATTTATGGCAGAGTTGTTGTATTGGATCTCATTGGTACAAATGAACCTAATGAAATAGTCGGTTGGTGTGTATGTTTTGTGTAACGGCACTCTGTAACTTTTGTTTCAGATATTCAAAGGGAGCAAGAAAAAGTTAAAAGATCCATCAAAGACGCTGCCAAAAAGGGCCAGAAGGATGTGTGTGTTATTCTCGCAAAGGAGATGATTCAGTCAAAACGAGCCGTCACAAAACTTTACGCTTCCAAAGCCCAAATGAACTCTGTGCTACTCAGCATGAAGAATCAGCTCGGTGAGTTTGGGACTGCAGCAGCTGGGTCATTAGAGAGCGGAGATTTGTCTAAAATTCTTTATTGTCATCGGTTTGCTTATAGATCATTGAACTTCATGTTCTGCTGTGGAGTGTCAGTGACTGTATTTGTGTGTTTCTAGCCGTACTGCGTGTCGCTGGAGCCCTGCAGAAGAGCACAGAGGTGATGAAAGCCATGCAGAACCTAGTCAAAATCCCAGAGATCCAGGCCACCATGAGGGAACTATCAAAGGAGATGATGAAGGTCAGCAGCAATGTCCAACATAAATCATATACAATCACTAAAAAATACAAAATAAGATTTTACTTTCCATCAAGTACAGTAAAGAAGCCTGCGACTGACTGAACACCATCTACTATTATTTCTTTATGGTAAAAATCATGTGCACATATTTGTCTTTAAGGCTGGCATCATTGAGGAAATGCTGGAAGACACATTTGAGAGCATGGAAGATGGAGAGGAGATGGAGGAAGCAGCAGAGGAGGAAGTGGACAAGATCCTCTTTGAGATCACAGCAGGTGAAGAGATTTGTTCAGCTAGATCATCACAATATATTGTTACATTCCTGTGTCGATATCATTTAAATCTAAACCACCACAAAATGAATTATACTGCAAATTAGTGACGCCATACGTTGTGTTTCGTGGTTCTGTGTGCCTCATTAGGTGCCCTTGGCAAAGCGCCGAGCAAAGTCACAGATGCTCTGCCTGAAATGGAGCCCGCCGGAGCCACAGCAGCTTCGGACGAAGAGTCAGAGGAGGACATTGAAGCGATGCAGTCAAGACTGGCAGCTCTGAGGAGCTAAGGTGAACTGCCACTGTTCTGTCAGAGTCAGTTTGTTCACTCCAATAAGGACAATTCTGCTGCGGGTTTCACAGTACTGAGCATCGTCTCCGCTTCATATATAATTATTATTTCACATAATCAGTCGAGGTTAACGTTGTGCTATTGGCAGTTAATGTCTTTAAAAGGTTTTCTTTTCATAGAACGCTTGGTTTACTCAGCCAGAAGAGAGGGTGTTTCTGATTTTTGTCTTTTTATTATCAGGGTATCCCTAGGTAAGTCTTTATTATCCAAAATCAAACAGGAGGTTTAAGAAAGTGTATATAATGTAAGTATGAAAAGCCTGCTGTGCCTACAGTGCTTCATCATCTTCTTCTGTCCTAAGTTATGGACCGGTGGTGGGGGTACTATGGTATTTATAATCCAAACAAGGACTGATAATGAGAGCCACCCTGCACTTAAATCACATCTTAGATCGCTTCACTTCAGCAGTTGTTCTAATCTGTTTAGGGTACATTTTTGTAAGCGACAGCTTTTCTGTTTACTGGCAACCAGCCCACATTATCTGAAACACTAGGGGTGATGGGTGGTTTTCTCTTTTGATAGTTCATTTTCTGTACAGTTCGACATGTATGTATTCTATATGTGGTCATACACGTAAAGTACACTCGTCAAAAAAAAATGCGCATACTATCCTAACCCATTTTTTTGCATTAACATTCAGCTTGTTAAATGTTAAATGACTGAGTTTTCAGCAGTAAGATGCAGAGGAAATGGAAAAGGTTGGTTAGTGCAGAACATATGTATTGTGGAAGTATTGTGTGTATATTTTTTCTATGTGGATGGGAGTAAAAAGATAAAGAAATAAACTTTTAAGAACGACTGTTGCCAATGAGAAGAATGTATTAAACCTCTTTCGGCTCTCAGCATCTATCTCATTAACTGTATAACATTACAGTAAACACTAAATGCTCCTTCTTCTCAGGAATTTGGGGAACCTGCCGGCTTGCCACAGCCCCCTCAGCAGGCCAGAAACTTGTACTGCACAGAGAATCTAGAGCTGGTGACACAAAGAGTTAAATGACTGAGAGTGCTGCTTTTTATCACTCTGCACTTCAGGGACTCCAACTTCAACCCATGAGATGATGGGAGCATGAATACATGTTTATGTTGATGTGTAAAGTCTGGTGGTTCATTTTTGTCACCCTTGTTTTGAAGCCAAACCTTGGCTCCAGAATGGACAAAAGGATTAGATTTCGACCAGCCACGGCCCTCCCTCAGCAGCTTTTTGCTGTACTGTAACAAAACCTTGCCTCTGTTCTCTGGCTTCAGTATGTAGGCCAGAGCCTGGACGAAACAAAGGTGCTGTAGCGTCGAGGGAGCAGGTGTTCTCAGGTTTGGTGACCAGAGGTCGGGAAATTGCACGCCCGGGCAAAAACACTCTCTTTAACATTTTTTAATCCCGATTTCTGCAGATCTCCACGAGTCAGTAGTTTCTCCAGTACTCAAAAGAATAAGTGAAGCCTAAACTCAGCTGTTAAAGTTACTTTATTATGTAGAGTTAATGAAAACAAGTGGCTCAGTTGCAAAGGCCTGAATATTTCATTCACCTATAGGTTGTTTTGTTTTGGATAGCTGAAACAATTAGTTGATTTATTGTTTAATAAATCAACAGGAGATTAATCAGCGACTTATTTGATAACTAATCATCACACTCATCGAACAAACAGCAACAATTCTCTGGTTCCAGCTTCTCCAATGTGAGGATACGCTTCTTTTTGATAGCACTAAGCCAAATATTATGGTGTGTTTAGACTGTTGGCTGAACAAAACACTCAAGTCACTTGAGTTTTAGGGAGTTATGATGGATATTTTTCACTATTGTAGCAAATTTGCAGCAGATTTCTGATAATTCTGATAATGAAGACAATTGTTAGTTGTAGCCCTTCTTGCATGGTGCGTTTTTCTTAATAAAGTTGTGTTTCATCAACGTTACCACAGACTGGCTGACACAGAAATTTCACCTAGGAGTACTGGTTAGTTTGTGGATCTCTGGGCAAATAATAAGGCTGCCATGTAGCCTAGTCTGCTGGTACACTTAATGGAAACATAGAGGGATGGAGTACGTAGTGTCTGCAAAGAGGAAGGTGTGAGGGTATCAGTAGAGGCCCCAACAGAAGATAACAATCAAACTTTATTTATATAGGAGGAGTCAAATGTCAAAAACATTTAAATGAGTCAGATAAAGTAGAGATATAATATAGCAAAACTAATAAGAAGTGCAAGTCATAATAAACACAAAGTCAGGCTAAAAAGAGTGTTAGATTAAAATATTTTCTCCAGGATAACCAGGCAATGCAAACAATCTTATCACATCTGAACACACTTAGAGCCAGGAAAACTCATCTGAAACCACCCTGTATGCTGAGTATCTATCTGTGCAATGCAACACTGCCATCTATGGACAAGAGTTTCAGTCCGCTCGCTGTTTATCCTGCATCACGTTGCCGCCTGTGTGCGTTCAGACGCAGCCGCTCGGACGCGCCTGTCATCTGGAGGAAACTCCTCCCCGCAGTCAGCGCGTCCTGTCGCCTTTTCCAGCGCAATGGTCTCCTGGATCATCTCTAGACTTGTGGTGTAAGTCTTTTTTATTATTATTATTTATTATTATTAATCACAGAGTATGATAATAATGAAATGCGCTTTCTGGTTATTGCGGGTATTTGAGTCGCTCATTGACGGTGCAGGAGCGGCGCGCTTTAGAAGCCCCCGCAATTTGGGTAATATTTAATCAGAATCAGACGTCAGTGTTCAGGGACAGAGCAGATGTTGGTCTATTAATTTTTGACTGGAAAACAGTCTGAATTCATCCGGATTGTACTTTGCCATTTGAGCAGGAATGCTGAGCTCGGCCTGTATTTGTGAACAGGCTGGCAGCGCTCAGTAGGCTGACACTCTTTGTGTTTATCAAATGCCTTTTTTTTATATTACAGACAAAGAGGTGACGTGATGGGCTGAATAATCTATTACCATCTATGCAATGATTATATGAGTCAGATCCAGAAATCAGAGCCGCCTTTCATTGGCACAAGCCTAAATGTCACAGAGTGGCGAGGTGACTGAACAACAGGAGCGGTCTTTGAGTGGAGCTATATTCTCTGTTGATGTCCCATATTGGGAAAAAAAAACAACAAAAGGGATGGGTCAGCCTACTCAGGTTACAATGCAAGTGTTATTCATATATATCCTGATATATTCCCTTATAGCCATGCATTTAAAAGAGATTCAACAATAGGGCGACGTTTATTTCTGAAAGTTATGGCTATTTTTACATGCACAAAGTATGAATCAGCGGTATTGCAGACCGTGTGGAGTATACCAACAGCAGCAGGCCCAACCTCAAAATAGTGAGGCAATTAAATTTAGATTACAAGATCTTGTTGCAAAGATGGGGAGTGTTTCAGCCCTGCTTGTTTACAACCTGCTTATGTGGGGTCTTTTTTTTTTTGGGTCCACAATCCAACAGAAAGGCTTAGTTAGTCGGTCTCCCACGGATGATACAGGCTGCTCAGCCTATTTTTAGTGTCCTTGTGTTTCTACACCCTGTTGAAACACAGTTAGCTGGCCAAGCTAGAGAGGTGCAACATGATGTGGGTCAGTAATTTGATCAGGTCACACTCACAGCTGTTGCCAGGCTGTAGCACTTGAACAGAAACCTGTCTTTGGAAATGTCTTTACTAGAAATGTAAAGAAAAACAAAGGTGAGCTAATTTTACCCCATGTCTGTAAGTTTAGCACCTGGACAATGTCAGTCAAATCAGCCAGAGCAAAATCTTTAATTTAATAGTTTCTTTTAGGAAGGGAAAATGTGCTGCACCTTCTCTGATTTACCTTGATCTCACCTGACATCAATTTATTTATGCAGGCTGCAGCTCAAGAGGATCAGGGACAAAACTGTATTGTATGACTGCACAACTTTACATGGATTAATAAAGGCAGAGAAAATATATTTAAAATGCCAGTCTGGGTATTTTTCCAGAGCCTTATAAGAAATTTCTGTTTATCCCAGAATATATTATCCACAATCATGATTTATTACATTAAAATGTGTTATTACTGCACATTTTAAATATCTGTTGGACTGCGGTGTTAAATGTTTTGTTTTTGGAGTTAACAGGCTCTTTTTCTGTCTTCTAGACTTGTGTTTGGTACACTATATCCTGCATACTCATCTTATAAAGCTGTGAAGTCAAAAGATGTGAAAGAATATGTGAGTATATTATTTGTATTTTTAGTTATCAAATGGGATCAGGCAGTGTTGTCTCCATAAGTGTGATTCTACGAGGTGTTTTGTGTGGCCACTAACTATTTCTGTTATGTTTTAGGTGAAATGGATGATGTACTGGATAATATTTGCCCTATTCACGACTGTGGAAGTATTTACAGATATGTTTCTTTGTTGGTAAGTGACCTTTGTGATGATATTATTTGATGGAAAACTGGTGACTGTGGTTATATTACATATAATAATTTGTGTCTGACATGTGAAGCATGTGATTTTTTTGTTGGCTTTATCATTTTATGTCGTCAATGCAGGCTTCCGTTCTACTATGAACTGAAGATAGCCATTGTGGTGTGGCTGCTGTCCCCTTACACTAAAGGCTCCAGTGTGCTATACAGGAAATTTGTTCATCCCACGCTTTCCTCAAAAGAAAAGGTGAAAACCCTTCCTTTGTTGGACCTTCCTTTTACTTCCACTTATGCGGTTCAAGGAAAGGCTTACGTAGGCTCTATGTGTGGTTTTGTGCCTAATACAATTTGAACTTTCCAGAGGACAAAAGTTCCTTTGTGCCGAATCCACTTTTCCACTTTAGCTGTTAAAGATGTGTTTGCAGGACAGGACACAGGAAATGTTACGGTGTTCCTCTGTTTCTCCTTTCCATTTTCCTCCATGTCTCAGTCAGGAAACACATTAGAGAGTTGGCGAAGACAATAACAGATCCAGAATTCAATCAAAATGTAATCAAGAAATATGAGAAACACCATCAACAAAGTGCATAAAATGAGTTTGACTATGACAATCAGAGATTTTATGTGTTTATTTTTGTACTTGTCACAGGACATTGATGACTATATTGGACAAGCGAAGGACAAAAGCTATGACACACTGGTGCATTTTGGAAGAAAAGGGCTGAATGTTGCAGCCACAGCCGCAGTCATGGCTGCAACAAAGGTAATGCATGCTCTGGGTTTTTGTTTAGTATTGACCTGGGGGTAAAGAACAGGGTCATCAAGCCGGTTATGTTGTGTGCTACTCACATAATGAAGCAGGAATATTGAATAAAGCTTGGAATGTTTGCTTTTAAAGTAGAAGATCCAGTAGCTTACTGTAATGATTGTATCAAATGATTTATGCCGCTAAACATGAATCATCCTCCAACTGTCACACATTGCTGCTGACGCTAAAATTAATATCCGGTGTTACCTGTTCTAGAGCCAAGGGGTCCTGTCAGACAGACTGAGGAGTTTCAGCATGCAGGATCTGTCTTCCTATCAGTCTGACCCTGTTAACACCGGCCCCGGCGTTACACAGCCTGCACCAACGCAGCATCGGACCAAAACTATGATGCGCAGCAAATCAGAGAGCTACAACAAGGGTGAGTCGACATTACTCACGCCAGCACAGAAAACGAAAAGCCACTAAAGAGACTGACTTAATCCAGCAAGCTTATATAAGCATACTAAAACTCTTTGGTGCTGTTGAGAATATATTAGTTTAATAAAACACTGGGTGGGTAACAAACTGCCTGTTCACAGAGAACATTAGATATAATGGTGCCATTGCCAATGCAGTAACAATGACTAGTTCGTTTGTGTGAAACAGATTATCATGTAGATTTCTGTCTTCCTGTTAAAGCTTGTTTAAGCTGACAGATATTGTTCTGTACCTCAGCTTTCCTGACTGGCCCCCTAACCTCAATCCTGCCTTCCTGTTTGGAGCAGGTCAGGCTTTACAGGGCTGCCAGGCTAAAACCATCCTGTGATAAAACTCACATGTAGCTTGGGGGATATGTTCCCAGTTCAACATCATGTGCAAACACTTGATGTTTGTTGGATTGGGTTTTTTTTCCAGCTAATAATTATTCCATTGTATATAAATTTAGACACAACTATTTACACCGGACTGAAATATGTGTACAGATGTATGCACAATTAACCTTTATATCAAACAAGGTCACTTCTGTTAATATCTGTGTATAGATCTCAGCATAGCTGCTCTCATTTTATGAGTCATACTAACTCATAAGTCTGGTGTTATTTTATATGTCTCTTATTGTCAACAAATCCCAATAACAGACCAAAACAACCCATGTTTTAGTCCGTCTCTAAATACTTCCTGACTTCCACACCCTGTCTGTGGCTTTCAGCGCCAAGCCCATTGGTTCCTACTGAAGATGTGAATCTTGAAAAGCAGGTCACAAATATATTTTTTACACCAGCTGGTCACTGTAGTTTTGAGGTAACATAATACACAGGTGTAAACAGTACATTTGCTGGGGGACTATTTTCAGCTGTCGATTAATACACATTTGGTGCCCCAGTGAGTATTTATGGAAGCAGGATGGTGTATGTGGGACTGACTCAAAATAAACTACAGTGCCATGTTCATTATAATGAAGGGACATGTCGCAGAGTGCAGCTGTGTGGTTCACTTATGTATACGACAACCCTTGAAGGGCTCTTGTAAAGGATAAGCTATCGAGATCATTGTTAGTTTTGGTCTTTTCGGGGGATTTGTTGACAATTTGAAAAATATTATTGCATTAAATGACATAAAAATTTGCCTGAGTGGAGACAATTCTGCAGTTACTAAAATGAAGAACAGAGGAGGCTTCATAAAAACAAGCTTGTTAGGCTTATTTGTGCTGTAACAAATTGGTTCCTGCTTATCATAACTCCCTGCTTTGCCTCTGCTCTGTGGTCTAAAGAATGATAATGCATTACGATATGAATGTGCACAATCCCCAGTGGCCAAAATCTGATTCCACTACAGCTACAGCAATTACACAAAAAGTACATGGCTTTCAATCCAATAGACCAGAGATAAAAATGTTCATGTTGTTCATCCCTTCCACCGACCTTTCTTCAAGGTACAGGGCAGGATTTTGACATTGCTGACTATGAAGTGTTGGGGTTAAACCAATGGGACTCCACGGGGTTACTGTCCCAGGACATTTCACCATCTGAGTCTGAGTCCACACCCATTACGCTTTCACTGACACCCCAGTCTTCCCCACCTTCCACACCCTCTCCACCTCCCACTCCTCCAGCTCCGGAGAAGCTTGAGGAGATGGGTAAAGGGGTGCAGACAGCAACAAGCTCTCCACAGCTCAGGCTGATTAAGAGGAAGGCTCCTGAGGTATACCGCGCCGTCAACGTGGCTGCTCAGCTGCTGCCTGCCCTTGAGAGTGGTGATTTACTCACCGATTCACTAATTTCTATTGCTGTGTAGCTAAATAACTTGTCATGGTTCAGCACTTCTGCAACTGAGTCTAATCGGATTTCTGCACTGATGAAGCTGAATCATGCGTTAACGTTAGTGGAATTATTGTTTTGTTCGAATGAATGTGTTCTGGCTCTTGTATGATTGCAGTTACTCACTTGTTTGGAAATGTAGCATGGGAAAAAGTCCAAACATGACTGTTATGTTGGCGTAGGTAGACTTCTGGTGTATTTTACCTCTGATAATAGCTTCTGCTTTTGATGTAGTGTTTATGGAAATGATTCAGCATAATCAGGCTGTAATGAACGGGTATTTGTGAATAGATTTCAACATCTATTATCAGTTTGTTTGGCATGGCACTGTTTAAAGGATAATTGCAGTAAAATTCAACACCTTTGTTTTTGTCAACAAATCCCAAGGAAAAATAAACAAAACTAACAATGAACTAATCCTACCAACCAGTATTGTCCGTATAGCCTAATATAGTTTATTTCTGTGTGCCATTGATATCTATCTTTGTCCTGATACTACTAAAAGCACAGCATCCTGCTGCCATCAATACTTAACAGGGAGCCAAATGTGAATTAATCCGCACCTGAAAATAGTCCCCAACAAATACACCATTTATTCATGTTTTAGCAATGATTCCAAAAAACTACAGTGCCCGGCTGGTGTAAGAAATTGACTCATTTCTAAAAGTTATTTGTCACCCATTGGTTTGTAGACAATCACTTTCAAGCCTCAAGTTTGTCGTTGTCAATCACAAGGTAGCCACGCCCTAAAGCATTACCCTGCTTTATCATATATGTTACTCTAAATGGGACCATAATTTATAAACTGAACATCATGCAGTATGTAAGGAGATCTGAAACTACGGACCCAGAAGTTCTGTCCATTAATACTGCCCAGTACAGTCTAAAGTCCATTCAGAACAGGAAGCATTGAGACAGAGACAGAGTAAGACATTGTTAGTTTTGGTCTTAATCTTGGAATTTGCTGAAAATAAGAAAAATACAAACTAACTCCAGCCGCATTCTTTAGATACTGAGTAACTCATTGTAGCTATTAGCTAACTAAACTCTCGTCTCTCTCTTTGTCCTTGTCTAACATAATCTGTTCTCCCTTTCCAGCCACCTCTTAGAGTCTTAAGGCCTCTGACAAGATCCAGGAGTGCTCTTTCTTCGAACAATGAAGCCATGTGAAACTAGTCCTAAAGACTACTCCAGCTGCCTTTGCTGCAAGAAGTGAAAATACTGAATGGCCAAAATCTACATGACTGAAGCAGCCTTGCTTTGGAAAAAGGTATTACCAAAGTGACCTATGATGACCCCTCTATATTAGTATATAGCTCGTGGCTCACGATAAAAATAAAAATGAGGTTTGTGACATCGAGATAGATTGAGTTAAATGAATGAATGGGCTCCATGCTGATAATGACATTTTAAGTTTGTGGGTTATTGAATATGTATTTATGTACAGTTTGTGTGTACTTCATCTTTCTGATTTGTTTTTATATATCAGGTTTGGGTAGGCAATTGCATGTGTGTCTTCCTAGTCATTAGTCCGCTGGTTATTAAACAGAATGTACTCTCACTGAATACTACAGCTGGCATTGAGAGTGACAGAGAATGTGTTAAAAGCCAAGGATCGAAAGAAAAGGCATGGCTGTTTTCACCCCTCATTCAATCTGTTGTGGAGAAACGTGTGAGAATTCTGCACTGATTAATTATCATGTCATGGTATTGAGAAATCAGTCGATTCCCCAAAAAACATATTCTAGATATGAGATAAGACAACCTTCCTTTGTAGTAATGAAGTCAGACAGCAGTGGCAGACAACATTCTGTTATTTACCTCTTGATTAAAGCCTTAAAGAAAGACAGACACTAAAATATAAAATGTCTCCTCGTGTGATTCAAGTAACACAACTATGTTTTCATTAAACAATAATTTTGCACTATGTTTAAAATATAAAATCACTGCTCTCATTACTCTGAAATGTCCAAAAATGACTAAAATAAATAACAAACTAGTAGCTGAATATCATCACCACAATTTTTTTTTTATCATTACTGCATATTCCCTGTGTGGTAAAGAATGTCTTACTTGTGTAACAAGTAACAGCAGTCGCATCACAGATACATGAAATAAATCACAAGAGGTTGTCTCAGTGGAGCAGACTGTTTTTGACAATCTACTGTTCAGTTTGTATGCACAATTAATTGACATTTTATTTGGCAATTTAAAGCCAATTTGGAATATGTCACTTTCAGCTGTAGCAGAAATAAAATATAACACGAGTAAATATTTACTGTATATAAACATGGCTCTGTTTCCATGTTTGAAATCACTGTGTAATGCTCTGCTGTTAACTGAGCAACACTAAACCCAATGATCTTACCTTCTACTCGCTTCTTTTATTTTTTAGGAATTTCATTAGAGTGACTTTATTGGTTTACAAACTCACATTTAACTTAATATTGCGTGGCGATACACTGTATGTTTTCATCCTGTACTTTCATTCACTGAGCCTGAATTATAGCAACATTTTAAAAGTATCACACAAAATGTTGGCTGTCGATGGGTGGACTTGCGCAGTGGATTTATACTTTTCATCATTGTATCTGTATCATTTACGGCGGTTTGAAGTTTGAAACAAAAGCTTCTCAGGTACAACTGTTCTGTTTACACTGTCATTCACTCTGATGTTGTAGATAGACTTGTTATGCACATGAAATGTCCTTTAAGTGGATAAATGGTGAAAAAAATCAGATTGTGTTTCTGCGTTAGTAGTATCAGTGTTAGTGTTGGAGGTGATTTCCTTCTATTGAAATACATGCAAAGTAAAATGGAGAAAAAAAAACATGTTGCTAAGTAGCAGATTTGTATACTTGTATGTAGACTGATAAACTCATCACTGCATGATGTTTGTTATGAATTTGTATGAAATATGGATTTCTTAAATGATTCTGTGTGAAGCTGTCGGCCTCTTCATGATGCCTTGCTGGTAAACGATGAATTCTTTTTTGTCATTTGCAGTTGCTTTGTAGTGAGAATATAAAAATGTTATGATGATGCGTACATGTTGGCTATACAGATATATGAATAACATGTCTTATTTACTGATCAATTAACCACTTTGACTTATTCCATGAAGAGACACCACTTTACTAAGTTATCCTAAGAATTTTTGTTCTGGCAGGCCAGAATGTCAAATTAATTCAATCTCAACTTGATTGTGAATTATAAAACAAAAAGCGGTGAAGTGATGACATGATGGTTTATGGCAATTTATCGTCCTACTACGTTAAATATTTCTGTTTAAATCAATTTACATCCATTAAATATGAAGCAAAACTTTGGTTGTGTTTTTTTTGTCTTATCTAAAGAGCATGTCAAGACATATGACTTTGTTACATATATAACTTTATTACATTATATTTAAAACAGAAAACAAGGTGTCATTACAGTTTGAGGTTGACCCGATCGTGGTACTTCAGGTATGGATCATCAACATACCAGTTCCTCCTTCTCCAAAAAGAGGTTGTCATTTTATCCAAAAGCTTGCTTTGTGTTTTGTTACAAAATACATGCTCCCTCAGGCGCTTTCGTCTGGCAGGACTCTTCTTCCACAGTTTCTTCTTGTATCCGGCCTGTATACACCCAAGAACAAGAAGTCAGATTGGAAACACTGTGCTTTAAAAAAAGGTGAAAAAGACAGTAAAACAGTAAAAGGCTCGTACCTTGCGTCTGATCCAAAGGCCACAATGCAGCCTCATGAACCTATCCGTCACAGATTTTATGCTCTTTCTCTTTCCCTTCTTCACACTGTAGTACGTCAGACTTCTGCTTGGTTGCTGAGTCAGACTAGGAATAAGTGCCGACACCCTGCAACAGCACAGAAATGCAGAGTAGGGAAAGGGCAAAAAAAGGTTTTAGTCACGTGAAAATTACAAAACATTTTATCACCTAACACAAATATGAATCAATAACAGGTTTTGATATTTTCCTCTGATTTCTCACTCCAGATACAAAAAAACAGTGATTAAAATTACTTATTAAAGTACATATTCAATCATCACAATAAACTAGTTTTTAACTGACAGGAGGAAATGGATATTTAACAAAGTATCTTTTTTCTTGCACCTGACTTTAGCCACAACAATCCTAACCCTACACCTAATCCAGATTCCCAAAAACATGGAGGGGGAACTTGAGAGAGCTACAAGAGGATCACTACAAAAATTTAGCAAATAAAGAAGTTCAGTAGAAGTAAACAGTTAACTTCTACTAACAGTCTCTCGTGTAATAGGAGATCAGCATTTGATCCACTGCATCTCTCCTATTACTTTTCCCTTTAGTGCAAGATAATGTTTCACATAATGTTTATGGGAACAGTCAAATGGGTTCTGATCCGCTAATCCACATTACATGGACAAATGTGTTATGGAATTTTCTGTCCTTAGGTTACATGAGGTCATGTGTGGGCCTTGAGGTCCTCAGCAGTATTAGTTGTTTGACTTTGGTTGAGAAGAGTAGGTGCCAGTCTATCTCAACACTGTGGTGGCCAGAGTCGAAGAGACCTATTGCTGCCTTCCTAGACAGATAGCTTGCCGTTGACGTTCCAATCTGCGTAAACAGACATCTGTGTCTCCAGACTAGAATATGCTGACAATAAAAGACATTCTCTTTGACCAATTCTGGGCGTGTAGTATTTGTGGTGTGATCTTTGAGTTTAAAGTCTATCCACCAGGATGAATTGGGGCAGAATGTGAGACCGACTCAGGCACTTCTGATGAACTTTGACAGTGTCTCTAATTCTCCTTGATCAAGCGTCAATAAATAATACAGCATAAGACATCAGAGGCTCCTGAACACTTTCTTCCTTCCTGACCTCACCATTGACTTTTGACTTCAGCAATTTCTCCACAACAACATGTATGAACATTCATCTGCTGCTGTTAATAGTCTCCTCTCTTTTGGGAAGGCTTTCATTAAGATTACCATCGAGCATCGTTATCCATTTCAGCTGAGTTTTTATACACCAAAACTCTGAGATCTACTTCTTTATCAACTTCAAAATCACGTTAAAACAGACCAAACTGATGTCACAATATTGGAAGTGCACATTATATGAAATATTATGATTATATGTTGTAAACATTTAAAAAACAGCTCCAGACATAAGTAACACACTTCATAATTTGTGGTCCCTGACACGACAGGAGACTTATTAAATATGTTGATATTCATCTTGCTATCAAGTAGTTAAAATAAATATTGTTATAATATCCACTTGATAGTTTTAAAACCAGCAGCTTAGTCTCTTGGTGGCCTTTTACCGTTGCAGGATGTTGTACCGCGGTGCCTGGCACACTGCAGCCCGCAGAGGAGCGCGGACGGCGGCTGCGGCAGAGCTGCACAGAGGCGTGGGCTGGATGAGGCTGGAGAGCTGACAGAGCTGCGGCGTCCTGGCACACAGAGAGACAGACAGCGGCCTCAGGAGACCTGACAGTCAGACACAAGGACATCAATACAGACGACAGGAGGACACCTAGCACTGTGAGCTAAGCGAGCCCAGCTGATGTACTATTACACTAAATAACTACACAAATAAAACACTGATCGGTGCGTTAAGCGCGCATAAAATACTACAAATCAACAGAATGAAGAGAGTGAAATGAAAAAGTGTGAATGTCATTTTATGTGTACACACCGGACACCCT
The DNA here is from genome assembly GCF_000972845.2 of Larimichthys crocea. Lineage (NCBI taxonomy): Eukaryota > Metazoa > Chordata > Actinopteri > Sciaenidae > Larimichthys > Larimichthys crocea. The sequence continues at coordinate 11,281,691 of NC_040034.1, read as the reverse complement.
CCTCGCCAAGGCGGCCGCCATGCTTTCTGCTGAAGGCTGCAGACAGTACGGAGTCCTGTTGGGACAAACTTAATCTGGCGTTACACTGCACAGAGCATTACCGCCACCTAGCACCTGTCCCTGGACCTCTCTGTGAACAACATATCCGAGACTAATATCCACATAAATCCAAAATGATATAATAAAATACAGTTTTATGTTACGTGTGTTTACGTGCACACAAAGAATAATACACATACTGACTGATTTTTATTCTCTGCTGCACTAATTCTCATTATTTTACACTCCTCTGCAAAGTGCTGTGACTTTCATTCATTGTCTACTACAGCCTAATTTAATTCTATATAGTTTCTTTTTATCTATATTTGGAGTTCTACTCAGAAGGGCTACCTTTTTAATATTTTAAGGACTTTCACTTCCACTAAATGTATTTTAAAATGCAATATTGCCATTTATAGATTAATGCAGCCAGTCATTAAAATAAATAAAAATCATTGTAACTTTTCAGTCACAATAAATTCTGTTATGAACTCCAGTATCTACTTTCTGTGAGTCAGTCTTGAATGCAGCTTTTCGTCTGTCTTTGTACTGCGTAGTTGTGTAAATTTGTTTATCTGATCCTGAGGTTTGCCATTTGTCACAGACTCCTGTAGGATGTTTACATAACGTGGAAAGAATTGTTCACTGCTGTGGGACCTAACCTCAGTCTTATTCACCTATTCACTTCTCTCTTTTCTTTAGTCCTGCAAACCTAAAGCAGGAAATGCACAGGAGCAGCTAGTAATATGAATCCCTCTGAGTTTACAGTATGTGTACATATGATGGGAATATGAGTTAAATCTGCAGCCAAAATACCATAAAACCATACCACAAAAAATAAATACAAAAATAACACTACAGTGGCTATTTAACAATTTGACACTCTTGAGCGTCTTACTGCCTTCAAAGAATACTTCCAATGAACATCTATTCCAAAAACATTTTCTTATGTAACTATGTGGTAATTTGCCCAGCAATATAATCAAATTAATCAATTTAGTCATGAGTACTGCCACACCGAAAGAGCTTGTTAAATCAGTATGTAAATTTCCTTATCACCCTTGGTTGTGCCAGAATAAGTGTGTATCAACTGAGCTGTGTTGAAAGGGGGTAGAAAATAGTATACCAGACAGACATTATATTGGGTCCTGCCTACTCCTGGAATGGCATATAGCAGTAGACTCATCACAACAGTAACTAGGTCCAGTTTATCTGCATTGCAGATCCATGAATTCCCAGTATTTACTTCAGAAATGATTATTGATGATCAAAGTCCAACATGACTGTCCTGTTTTACTGAGGGCAGGCTTTGTTGGGACAAAGTGCACAACAACAGTCGTCACTACACATGTGGATCCTTCATATAGAGGCAATACTGTTGTTATGCTTGGCTAAATAACCACATATCTTCTATGCACAGTAACAACTTGGCATCCACAATTATTTGAGGGCAATAAAAAATACCAAAAAATTACCAATGTTATATTTTGTTGCATTGCTTTTTTAAACTCTTCTAATTTCAATTTAAGTTTGCAATACAAATTCAAATGTGATTAGGTACAAGAGAGTAAGAAACAAAGTTCACGTTAATCATTTTTATTTCTTTTCCTTTAAAACATACAAATAACCTTACAAAAGCAGATTAAATACATGAAGCAAATGTATCAATGTAACTTCAGACAACATGATGCACAGTAATCAAATGCATTAAAAAAAAGACAAGGCACCACCCACATCTTACAAGTCTCTGTAACCGTGGAACTACACGAGTTAATGGAGGCACCCACGTGTCTACCAACACGAGTGCAAAGTAAATCAATTACCTCTGTAAAAAAAAGTGCGTTTCATAAGCGAGAGAGAGGTTCCCACCCAGTCAAGGCATGCATCTCATTGCCATCGTTCCAGCATACTTCTCATAATCCAATAAACTAGTTCACAAAAGAAGAGTTGAAGAGAGAAGAGAGTGGAACGACTGTAACAGTGTCAAACTACGAGAATTCACAAAAGAGTGAAAGTCCATTTTTCAATAATATATTCAAATGTACCACATAAAAAAGTACTCTTAAGGCACAAGTTCAGGATTTTAGTTCTTCTTCTATCAGTTCTTTTGCCTTTAGTTGGGACCCATATGTACGTAGAATCAGTCCACCAAGCACTAAAGCTAATCTGAGGTCCTTTGGTTCACCAGCCAGCGTATACAGGTTCTGCATCACACGGGATCCCATAGTATCGACCTTGAGGTCGCTCTTTGTGTAATAATGGAGCTCGGGCGACAGTCAGCTCTCCGTCAGTGTCTCTCCGTCGTCGTAGTACCATCAAAATGATGAAGAGTAGAGCAACTGATGGGAGAGAGGAAAAACACCAGAGGATGTTACATGAAATGACCATGTACACAAGAGCTTATTACACACAATGATATGTGTTTTATGTCATTATGTCCCGTTTGTGCATGATGTGGTCTCGGTGTAAAGGAAAAAGAATTATCTGTTTCTAGTGTGCAAAAAGAAAAATGTTACTGTTTCCACAAGGCCAAATGACCCAAGAGTCAACAGTCTAAAAATTAAAGTGTCATACAGTTCAGGCATAAACTTTGTTCCCAACAAGACCTGGCTGATGTGTGAAATTTAAAGAGAAAAGTATATTATCAATTTAAATGCATACAGTAATAAACAAAAAAATTACATTACATTACGACAATAACACATCTCTATTTAATTAGTTATACCCACTGAGTGGACTTTATTCACAATATATAACATTTATTTATACAGTTATATAATTTTATAGTCCTTTCTGATCAAATATTGCTAAGTCAAGAGTGGAAAGTACCTCAGCGTTTCCTAAAGCTCCACTGCATATTCAGTTTGTCTGATCTTTGCTCATATCCTTTTATGAGTGGAAAATAACAAGCTCTGTTGAGCTATAGAAAATAAGCATGCCTAATATTATCCAAAGGGAGCTGTGAACCATTACTGTATCAAACATCAGCTATTAAAACTTTCAAGAAACTCTTCTGCCTGTAATCATATCAGCTAGAAGCGTGTCAACTTTAAAGGTAATCAGTCTGAAAAGCAGAACTAATAGTCCAGTGCCTTTAACGTGGTAAAGATAAGATGCATTACTAAAGAAGCTCTAACATATCAGAAAAAACATACTAAATAGCCAATACAGTAATAACTTTTAAACAAATATAGAGTAAGAGCAAGATTGTCTTTAAATATTTCTTCATTTAAATTAAAAACACAAAGGATTATTTTATATTTTCCAGCGTTGTTACTTACCTCCACCTCCAATGACTAAAAGAGCAATAGTAACCGGAGCCAATTCACAAGTGTCCCCTGCTTTGCGGAAGAAAGTCTCCATGCAGTAGCCTGGAGCCAAACTGCCCTCTGGACAAAACGCATCACTTGGACACCGAATGGGGTTCACGTCTGGACTCTGAGGGAACAACACACTCTGTCACCACATGTTTTCACACAGCTTCATTTCATACAGAGTCTGGAAGGTGCAGTACTCACAGGGCAGTAGTGATTCTCTGGGCATATATCACAGTTTTCTTGACCCCAGTGGATCTGGAAGTAGCCACTGCCGCAGATTTGACACATAGTATGATGGGGGGGCTTGTGCATGCCTGTTTAAAACAAGAATCATCACCTGAATGGATATTCACGCATCCCTGTTTACTGTACTTATCATGGGCCTGCAGCTTTAAGCTTGCATGATGTGAGTTACCTGGCCGACATGGTGTGCAGTCTTTGGCAGCGGATTGTAAAGATTCTGTTCCTCCAGGACACGTCTGGCACTGGGAACAACCAGAGGAGCTGTCAGAGAGAAAGAACACTTGTTTTGGGCTCCACATAAACAAACTATTATGAATTCAATGGTCGAGACAAGTATAAGTTGATTTATTTCTAAGCTGTTGTTGCAGCTTGGTTTCACTAACAGCCATAGGAGCAATACTTTGAATAATAGACGCACAACTTCATTATTATTAAAAATAACAATGTTTCACCTCCAAGTTAGGAAAGAATATGCAAATTGTTTTCAGTGTTTCAGTTGTGTGTACAATTAAAGCTATTTGGACATTTAAATAACCTAAAGATTTAATATGATGGCCCCGGAGAAGAGTTGTGGATTGGTTTCAAATAGTTACTGAACTGTCACAGTGAAGTTCTTGGTCTACCAGTAGATCCTTCCTTCCTATCCTCACGTGTGGACATTAGCTTTCAATCCCAGTTACCAGATTCCAAACTCATTTTCCTTTACAGCATGTGAGACACGAGGAAGTAACTGAGAGTTGCTGTCCTTACACTCTCCCCTCATTTTCTTTGATCAAGATGCCTCTAAGATATCTCCCTGTGGAGGAACTCTGGATACTTTAACTGGGACTAGAGCCCAGAGTAGACTGAGAACACACTGGAGGGACTGCATATCAAATCTAGCCTGGGAATCTTCAACCCAAAAGTCCAGTTCTATAAGCACCATTCATGTCTGCTGGGACATGATCATACATGCCACTTAAATTTCCATACCCTCTGCTGATTAATCAAAGCGACAACTGTGTAACCGAGCCTTGTGTGTGTGTGTGTGTGTGTGTGTGTGTGTGGGTGCATCTGTGCTGGCGAACAGAACCATGGGTTGAAAGCATGTGATGTTCGATTTGGTTGTTGGATGAAAGTCACACACTGATTCATGGGTCCTAGTTACAGGCAACAGAAATAAACAGAAACAGAAATAGAAACAGAAACCCAGTGTCATTAAAGTGCAGCTTACTTGCAAAAGCTTCCTAGTGCACAGGGTGTACATGAGGTGGAACTCTGCAGCGAAGAAAAGAAACCTGAAAGCAGCAGAAAATAACTCAACACACGTGATTTGTGTTTTCTCTCAAGCTTTAGATTACATAAAACTCTGTTGAGATTGTTGCATGTAAATTAGAAGTCATACATTTTGTAAATAGATAAAGTAAAGTCTGATTTCTGACTACAAGCATATTGCTGTTTTTGTCTGAAAGCATATCACTAGTTACTGATTTACAGCAGTGCTATGAGCTGAGTCTACAGTTAAACACACCTGGTAAACAACTTGTGCAACTCTCTCCACCAGTGATATTATTGAAGGATCCAGTCGGGCAGGGTTGACATAATGGACTTCCAGTGAAACTGTGGAGCAGTGTAAGACAAAAGAAATGCATCAGTGAAGTAGTCAGTAGAATAGCCAATATCATTAGAAGTACATTTACTGGCACACTCTATGTCCTTACTTTGTGTAGAAGCCACGGTTGCAGGGCAAACACTGCTGCTGTCCAGCTAGTGGCTGATAGAAACCTCTGTTGCACGGCAGGCAGGCTCCAGGAAATAGACACATCCCGGGGTCAGAACAGCATGCACACAGCAGGGTGTCTAAGGAGGGATAGACAGTTATTTCTTAACTTTAATGAACTTAATTGTCTGTTTTTGCTGTTTTAATCACTGCAGTATTAATTCGTAGAGGATATGTTTTTTTCTAAATAGAGAGAAGGATGAGTTAAGATCCCAAAACAAAAGTTTCAGTGATCTACTATCACACCCAAAAAAGAGTAAACTGGTGGCTCCATGTCAGATGACACGGTCATTGACTCACTGTTGTCATACTGTGATCCTGGTGCACAGGGCTCACAAGTGGAAGTGTTGAATGCAAAGCAGCCCGGGGTCGTGCTGCTAAGGATCACAGGAGTTGGAGTCAGAACAGTCGCATTCTCAATAAGAGTGGTCACAGCAGGAGTAAGTGTGGTCTGGCTCAGCACCATGCCTGGAGGAGAAGGACACTGGATGATTAAAATCTGACTTCTGGAATTGGACTGATACAGGTCTGCAAGCAAACTCACTAATTAAATTTGCCTAAAATTGTTAGTAAATAAAAACAATGATCTAGGTCGGTCTGGTAACTATGAGCTTCAATGTCCTAGTGTTGGGTGTTGTTCCCCATCTCTCTCTTTCTCCTCTCTGTCCTATCTAATATAGGAATAAAAGATCCCAAAATATGTTTTTTTTAAAAAGGGAGGAGAACTGGTGATTTGACCAGCAGCTATCTATCTATCTGAAAAAGATTTACAGGGCTGACCTGAGCTGTTTTGAGGACAAAGGTTATTTGCCTTAGGGGTCCTCCTTCACATTTTCAAATACATATGACCAAAGTAGATCTTCCTCTGTTGTGTTGTCAAGCAGATATTTTGTCTATGAGAGAGTGTTGTGTTATGCAGAAGTTACATTTATTAATTTAGTTATATTTTCAGTAAATAGTTGATCTAAGTAGATTCAATTCGTCTCCCCTTTTCTCAAACATAACAAAGATATGAAAAACCCTGCCCTGCATATTTGCCTCATAAAAAAGCTGTTACGGTGATATCTTAAATAGAAATCTTAAGTATACCAACCAACCATTCAACACGATCTAACCACTGAGGAAAGGGGAGAGGGCAGCAGGCATAAGCACAACAACCAAACAGAGCTCATATTGTTGTAGTAATCACATTAGCCATGTGCTTAAGTGCTTTCTTGAATATGAGCCATCCTCCTCATGAAATGTAATTATTCAGAAAGGAGGGGGTCATGTGATTTCTCTGGTTCAGTCTGTGCTGGCAACATTTCTCTCTCAAACTTTTTACACACAAGCCTCTGTTAAACTGGCAAAAACAAAAGCTGTAATCCTGAAAGTCTAGTAGGGTCAGGTTTAAATGTCCCTAAAGAAAGATTACTGCAAGATACAGTATTAATACCACTATTCAGTATCGCAATTCACAGAAACACTGCTTTATATCAATTTCTAGCAGTGATTTTCCATGTGGAAGAAGTTTGTCTGGAGGAAGTCTGGATGCCAAAAAAAAAGTGATACAACTCTTTAAACTTTGAATTAGATGACATTAAATTCCTGCTGAGCTAAGTTTGACAGGTAACTCATGAACTTAAAGGTTAGAAAGCATTTGTCACACAAATTTAAAATAATATGTAGTGTTTTACATAATCCACAACAAAACTCCACAGTAAAATTGATCATGAGCTATAACAGCTCATTCCACTTGGGACTGTTGTTTTTTAACTGATAAATTAACATTATGGTGTCTATTATATCTTAGTCATATATATAACTCTGTGCTCTGCCTGATGTTTTGTAGCATTACATCAGTTATTTTCAGGAATAAGAGTTTAAACTTACCTATGAAACAAGCGGCGCATATGGCAGACAGAACTCCCCGGCAGTCCATCCTCCACATATTATCGAGTACAACCACCGAGCAATGTCAGGCTACAGCATCTCATCCATGACAAGTGGTCGACTTGTCTTTGTTTTTCACAGAGGACGTCAGGGACGCTCGCTCCCTTTGCTCGGTCGCTGGCTGTGGAATCACTCCTCTCATCAGTATCATATGACAAAATACACATCATGTGATTTGGCTTTAGAGGGGAAAAAGTGAGCAAAAATGGGCTGGATACAGACAGATATGGTGCTGTTACACAAAGCAACCAGCAGGGACGCTACTGTCTGTTGTATGGTTCACATAGATAGATAGATAGATAGATAGATAGATAGATAGATAGATAGATAGATAGATAGATAGATAGATAGATAGATAGATAGATAGATAGATTAATGTTGCAGCTGATCAAGGTGGTGTTAATCATATATATGTCAATATAAAAGCTGGCTGTCAAATAAATGAAGTGGAATAAAAAGTACCAGTATTCCCTCTGAAATGTGGTAGGTTAGAAGTATACAGTAGTAAAAATAAAAGTTAATAGATAGATAGAAATATTACATTTATATCAAGACTTGTGTTGTGCAAGCTTGCCATAGTTCTGCTTTGCCATGGGTATTTCCTAACATGATATTGGTGCATCATTTTTATTCTTGAGTATTGATGATTCATATCATGTACAGTAACTTGTTACCAAAACATGCAAACCACAGAAATGACTCTAACAATGGTTTGGGGAAGGGACTTATTTTTTGTAAAAGTCACAAGTTGAAGATCTACTTCCCTTTAAAACAGGTGAGTGGAATTTACTTTGCAACACTTTGAAATAAACAACATTTAATGTTTTTATTATACATAGATTGAAGTCATAGGTCAAGATATGCAATCTTTGATAATGTAAATAAGTCACAGTGGTACTCAATCACCTTTACAGCTATTCTAAAATGCAAAATATGTCAAATGAAGACAATAAAAGATGATAACTAAAGATCCTCCTGATCTGAAATGAAACATTCACAGGCCTGTGGAGCATCTTGAACGTATTTATGTCTGAAGTGTTTCTGTCGGAGAAACAACATAAGGAGCGTCCTTCTGCTGGATATGATGCTGTAAGCTCAGCTCCAGTTCCTCCCAGCTTTTCTCCTTCAAGATTTTCTGGCAGAACAAGAAAATTATTTACTGCCACCAGCATGAAGAATCCCAACACTAACAAAAACAGTGAAAGCTTACAACTGTTAGAATTCAGTTCCTCTTTGTTGTACTCACATTGTTGTGTGTCTCTGTGTTTCTGACCGTGTGTGCTGCTGTCTGTTCACAGGTTTTGGCCTTCTTGCTTTTAATTTGCTTCAGTCTTTGGCGCTCTTGTTTTTTCTCTTCGAGCGTTCTCTGCAGAGCCAAAACTGTCTCATCCTGAGTCACTGCCTGCTGAAAACTCTGCCTGGCTCTGCTCTCCTCTTTCCTGCAACATGCCAACACTCTCATGAATGTGTGTGTAATACTTGTGTGTTTGTGTATGTATCTACTTCAGCCCACGTTTTCCTACTACCATCATCAAGTCAGTGCCAAACATTCTCTCTGACCTGATGGCAGCAGCCTGTGCCAGCACTCTCCTGTGGAGGTCGATGGTGTCCAGCTGCTCCAACAGCAGCTGCTTCTTGTACTGCTTCTCCTCCAGGATGTGCTCCCGTTTCTCCTGCTGCTCTGTTTGCTGTGCCTCCCGCAGGAGGGCCAGCCGCTCCTTCAGTTCAGCCAGGGACATCTCTCCCAGCAGCTCGTGGCCTGCAGTCTGACATGGGACAACATAATAACCATGACACAAGAAGCATGTGAAAGTATGTCAAAGGGGAGATGACATCCATACTCTGCTCACCTCGGTGTGGTCAAAATTCCTGATCCTAATATGAGGTAGCGATTCGATGGCACGGATTTCATAGATGATTTCAAATCTCCTGCTGAGCTCTGCCTGTGCCTCTTCTAGTGCTTGACGAAGGAGCTCTCGACTCTGCTCTGAGACTTCTTTCGCTGTGAAATTTCCATGAAATCGATGAGAACGGAGGTGAAATCAAGACAAAATCATCACTGTACCAAACGAGGAGGCCTACCTATGCTTTGCTTGAATTTCAGCAGCTTCTCTTTAGCTGCCTTTGAGTTCTTGTGGCCTTCTGCCACTTGTTGAACCAAGTCTCTCATTTCTTTTTCCTCCTGCAATCTCTTCTCAGCGTATCTCCGCATCAGCTGGGCTGTCTACAAGAAACAACAAAGCAACCATAAAAACACATTTTTCATGCATAATTGTAAACGTCTTTAAAAACAGCTAGTTGAGTCTGATTACCCGTCTTGTTACACACTATAAAATGCTGCGTAATCTTCTGTAAATGCTTTTAATCAGCTGTTGAGCAGGGGTGTAAATATAGACAGGCAGTGTGGTTGCACTAGGGCCCGTAGAGAGAACAGGCCCTCCAACAATGTGATAACAAGCACTAATGAGTGAATTAAATAAACAATTCCTTATTTTCTTTGGTATTTTTGTCATATACAGATATGCAGTGATGATTGCTGGGTAATTTGTTGATGTTATCATGTGACTATTTGATCATGTGAAGACAGCAAAGACCCATCATAACCAGATGCACTCAATCTTCACCCACCTCCTCTATCTGCAGCTGAGCAGTCCTCTGGTTGCGTTCCATTAAGTGTGTGCGGGCGATAGCTGCCTTCTCATAACTGATGCGTCCCTCCAAGCGCCTGCGCTCAATCATGGCCAGCTCCTCCTGCAGGTCCTTCTCACGCATTTCCTTCTGCCACTGTAGAAAAGACGATGGCTCACGCGTCCCCTCCACCAGACGCTCCACTCTGCGTGACAAATGCAAACATAAAGAATGACTCTTGGCTTGTGTAACCTGAAGTCTCACTGAGATCAACATCTTCTTTGCAAGAGAAGAAAAAAAGTACATGTAAGTATTTTAATGTTGCTCAGATTTAAAATGGTTTGCTGTTGATGCCACTACTGTCTTGTGCAGGACACTGATTGTGTTGAGATGTATAATAATCCACCTCTGCAGCTCCTCCTCCACCTGACGGTCATATAGTGCCCCCTGCCTCAGGATTGCTGCACTGTTAAGCTTGATGGGCCAGCTGTTAGTCTGAAACAAAAAAATACACTCATGCCAGTGAATATTATACCTACATGAGTGGATATGCATCACTGACGAATGATCTACAGAAATAATTAGATCTCACCTTATTAATGGAAGATGACCCAGAGGCATGAAATGAATTAAATTTGAGTTTTGAATCCAGATCCTCCTTAATCTGAGACATCACCTTCTGCAATACAAATGATGGTTCATTGGGAATGTGAACTGACTCTGAACTCTGTACTAACAGGGTGAATTTAGTTAACAACAGAGGAGAAATCAACATTACGCTAGTCAAGTGACAGTGAATTACTAAAAGGGGAAGAAATCACAGGAAGAGCAGCAGAGAGGAGATTCCTCTATTCCTATTTATACACATCAGATTAATTGTGGTTTTATTTTCACTGATATCTTTGGAAGAGATTGATTAATAAAAGTTTTGAGAAGGTACACTTTATTTTAAGAATAAATCACATTCTCACAATCATTTCATGAGAAGAGGTAAAAATATTTTATTCCAACTTTATGGGAAACAATGAATATATACAATGTAACCTACCTTGGTGTGTTCAGACTTGTGTGGATTTACACATCTGAACTGTTTCATATTTGCCTCGTACAGCAGTTCCTTTGGAGGAAAACAGACGGGATGTCATCACAGAGACATGTAATAAAGCCTGACAGTATAAGGTATAAGCCTGATGATAATAATGTGATAGTAATCATATATGGCAGAATTATTTCAAATGAGCAGTTCAGAATTAAACACACACATTAAAATTGTGTTTAATGCTCTGTAATTACCTGTCAAATATGCCAGATGTCCTTTTGTCTAACTTGTTTTCTTCTATATTAAATTAATATAACAGCCGTTTAAATATCATAGCAGATGAGAATATTACAGACATTGTACCTCAGTCTTTTTCTGGTTCTGTTGTTTGATCTTCTCCATGTTCTTCAACTCTTTTGGAGCCTTGTATGTACTATTTGGTACCTATAAAGTAAGTATGTGATGAGTCTTGCATCCATCGCAATTTCAACACAATACACGCAGCTGAATGGACGGTCTTAAGGTACAGCACACACATAAACTAACTGTGTGGACATGCTTGAAGGAAATATTGTTTATAACTGTAAATGAGGCTGACTGGTTTGCATTTTTCCTGCTGTGGAATGAGCTCAGGCTTAGGCACGGTTGGTGATTTAGGTTTGGTGAGCGAGAACTCCCGGGGCTTGGTGGTTTTAATTGGAGCTTTCTTGACCTGACTCCCATGAGATATTTTGACAGCAAGCTGCTCCAAGAGAATGTCGATTTCAGGGCGCCATCTAAAGGACAAACAGACAAAGGCTTTCACTTCTTGCCTGTGGACTAACATTAATTGCCTGAAAGATATTTTCCTCACCTCAGTAGAGGGCCAATCCACTGTTTCTCCACATAGGCAGCATCATATATATTATTCCACCCCTCTTGTATCCATGTGGTGAGGTTTGTGAAGAAGAAAGTCAGGAACTACAGCCAAACACAACAAACTCTTACACACAGAGCACAGACATAGATGATTGTTGGTTATTTCCAATGCAACAACTGTCATCAAACACTGGGTTTCTTACCATGTGCATCTTCTTTATGTCCAGTGATTTGACGACGGTGCTGAAACACTGAAGTCCAATGTCATCAAGAGCAAATGTGGCGAGGTAACAGATGACTAAAGAACAACATAACACCATAAATACATTAATAGTAATCTTGTTTTATTCAGAGTAATATTGAACAAGAGATTGCTTAGACTTACTGACAAACTGGCTGCGATCACGTCCGGATAAGCATTTCCCATTCTGTCCATAAAAGACACTGATAACTACGTCCAGTAACTTTTTGTACTCAGTACATCCAGAAACAACATCAAGTATGAACTTCTTATGCAGAGTATTCATGTCCTGCAATAACAAAAACAAGATGAGATAAGATAGACTTGAATGATCCCACACTGGGGAAATTCACTTATTATATCAGCTCACATAGAAAAGGTGGATTACTCACAAATAAGAAATATATATAAAAAGTCATTAAGTCATGCTGGTGTTAAAGTCTCTAACAGCACATATAGCATCTAATCTGAGCCCACCTACCTGCAGATCCTTTGAAACATCTTCAATGAAGTCATCCAAACACTGTCTGCCAGCGCTGAACTTATCGAGCAGCACACAGGCCTCCTTGACAAGCGATCCATAGTTTGATGTCATTTTATATCGACCTGCAGAAAGCTGCTGGGGATTGATAACTGGGCAGAAAAGAGAGAGATACTATTATCAATAGTAAGGTCTGCTTCTAAAGTGAGGCGGCAGAGTGTCTGCTTTTTTTTGAAACAAACAAATATTCAGAGTAAATTTAAAGTAAAGAAAATCCAGCGCGTTGTTTTTCAGCGCGAGTCGTTACCGTGTCCAGTCGTTGCTTAGCAACACACTAATGTAAACACAAAACAGTACCTGACAGAAACAGGAAACGTCAGCTTTTATTTGAATTAATGAGGCGTGTTGTTTTTTTTTATATCACTGTTATTGGACTGTTTTGTTCACCGTGTACCAAAAAAACATTCATGGTTTTAATCCGTCGGATGCAGATTAACAGTGTGACATCCTGATCCTTTGTTGGCTGCCATAACAATAATTATGACGTAGCATATTGTGACGTCTGTGCCAGCCGTGCGCTGCCTTCATGTGCGGTTGGGAAATTTGCAATGTGAACATCAACGAGATCAATACAATAATTATATTGTATTATGTATTACAAATTGTGATAGAAAGAAGAGACTATCTTTTGAAGGGTTAGTGGGGAAAAGCTGATTACTAAGCAAGTCACATGCCAACTGGGGTTTTAGAGTAGTCTCACAATGCATCGTCTGATTTCCTGCCATAATCTCATTAACATTAGTGGATTTTTGTGGGCCTGTAAACAAAGTTTTATTGAGCTGTCACTCTGCGGTCACAAATTCAGTTTTCAAAAAGATTAAAGAGGCTAAACATTTTAAGTATTTGTCAACTGTCAGCAGACAGAGAATGATCTACAGATGTAGTTGTAATGAGCGTCTACACAGTTTCATTACAACTGAGCAAACTCAGCTATCAGCCCTATGTCAATCAAGACTGTGTGATTGGGGTTGAAAGCTCCGGAACAAGACAGCACTTTGAGCCGAGATTGTTTTGCCAGGTCATGATTTTATGACATCATAACTAGTCTGGAAGCCAATCATGATTAAGTTACACATGTTTGATGTGAAACTTCCAGTGTACAATGTAACAATGTATGAGACATCTTGAGTAAAAAATAATTTTAACATTTTTCAGATTTTCGTCTTTTTATCTTATTATCATCTTTTTAATCCTTTTACCCTTAACCAGACCTGCCTTTTTAATGTCAGCCTTTCCCTTTCTATGTCCCCATCGTATACATGTTTATTACTGTGCTGCTATTCTTTTATTTCTATTTTTTTAGAAATCAAACAATATCCAGTTTTTAATTTTCTATCACTCTGACAGTTTCCTGTGATTACGACTACGACTTGTGTTTTACCATTTATTTTTCTCGATCCTAACTTGCTTGGTCTTTTATTGGATCCTCTGCTCTGTAAAGCACTTTGTAAACCTTGTTTTTAAAGGTCTAGTGTGTAGGATTTAGTTGCATCTAGTGGAATAACTGCATTGCTATTTCCTCACCTCCACACTTGAAAGGCCCTGGGCTACTGTAGAAACATGGCATGACAGTATAAAGTATGGACAGAGCATGAGTGTGGATGTGGATCATCGGTGGACCTGAGGTGAGCCAAATGATGCCTGGGTGCTCTAATAAGCCATATATAACAGCATATGTGTCAATCAAAGCGGCAATGCTGTTAATTATGCATAACTTTAAATCTTAATATAATTTGAACAAAACCATTTTCTGTACCAGGCATGTTTATTTCTGCTGTGAAGTTGGACATTTTAACATGGGTGCTTATGGAGATTGACTCACTTCTGCAGCCTGTCTCAAGCTGGCTGGTTGAGGAATTACAGTTTTTCAGCTATTCTGCACTGGCTTCATTTCCCAGCCGCTTCTTGGTTTGAACGTGGCTGCCTACATTCCCACTGTAGATATAAAAGGCTAAAACAACAATATTCTTATTTTCAGGCGATTATACAGACCTTTAAAGGTGCTATGTAAATGAAGTTGTTATTATTATGTTAATTACGTTATTCTTATATTCATATATTATTATTAGTATCTGGTGGCTCAGTAATCAGAATCAGAATTAGAAATACTTTAATAATCCCAGGGGGAAATTATTTTTGTTACAATACTCCAGGTTATGTTAAACAAGTAATCATCATTTAAGAACAAAATAGAAAATATATAAGCTATATATATACACACACACAAGGCATATACAAGAACAACAAAAAAACAGTAGTTAAATATTTGAAAAAGAAAAAGAAAAATGCATATCCACTGGATCTATACATAATTTTGAAACATTTCTAACTGAGTAACATTCTTTTGTGGAAGAAACATAAATACACCACATATCAACATTATTATTAAAAATGATTCAAGCATAACCCGAGTAAACATGCCTGCCTGGAGAGGATCACATGTATAACACTTACATGGTCCACATTCCTGACCTAAGGCGTGTGGGAGTCACGGTATTTGGGAGCAGCACTTGAAGGCATCACTCGCTGGGAAAGTGGGAGGTGAATGTTGTCAACGTGACTGTCATCGAGCAACGTTCGCGGGGCAGAGAACAGCGGAGCCGTCGCTGCTCCGCCAGTCTGTAGCGTCGGGACTTGGAAAGTGGCCGGGCGGGGAAGAGAGGGAGAAGAAGAGACAAGGCAAGCCGACCTCGGGGGGATTCAGGGAAGATGGAAATAAGCCGTCGTTTTCGAATATCGCCTTTCATAGACGCGTTGTAACGTTCAGGACAACTTATCGTGTTTTTTTTTATTATTATTTATTTTGTGGGGAGCCAACCAGCCGCTAGCTAGCGTTAGCAAAGCCAACGGCTGCTGCTCCTGTCAGACACGCACAGGTACAGGAGAGGAGGAGAGGAGGAGAGGAGGAGAGGAGGAGAGGAGGGGTCGGTGACAAAGGAAGGTGGCGAGATAACGATGAACCGCTTTCGAAAGTGGCTGTATAAGCCCAAGGTAAGTTATCTTGGATTCACATGCTGTGTCAGCTCATTTTTTTTTTTAAATATGCATAGCTTTGGAGATAGCTAGCAAAAAAAACAAAACAAAAAACCCAAAAACCGGATCACTTCACACAGCCACACATCTGCTAACGTTAGCCCGTGATCCTGATGTTGTACACTGTATGAACCAGCTGCAGCTCTCCCTTTGTTGTTGTTGTTGTTGATGCTTTTGTTTTCAAGCGCTAGTCAGGGCTAAACAATGCCACAGCTGGGCAGTTTACACTGAATTATGGTGACTGTCTCCAGCTGACATTGTCATTAAATGTGAGGTAAAGTGAGTTTATTTTAGGCGTTTTTAGTCTTAAAATCTTAATAATAACAATAAGATTAGTGATAACGAGAACAGCAACAGTGATATAATTAAATAAAAAAAATAATGGGGAGGAAATGAATGATAAAATCATTTTCAACAATAAGAGATTAAAATGAAAATAGGTATTAAGCATTTTTAGGGCTGCGACTAATTATTATTTTCATTATAAAATGATTTGCTGGTTACTTTCTCAATGAATTTTTAATGGTGCAAAGTACAAATATATTTACTATCACGTAAGACAAAGTAAAGCAGCAATACCTCACAGTTTAGAAGCTGTAACCAGATAATATGTCTGCCGTTTAAGCTTTATTGTCAACATTTTTGAATGATTTCATTAAATGACTAATTGTTTCAGCTCTGTAGCGTTTGAATGTGTTTAATTTGTTTATTGATATCACCCCCCAAAACTGGATAAATTGGTGTTAAAAGCATGAAATCAGCTGCAGCTCGGGCTCTGGACAGACAATTTGTAGGCAAAATCGTCACCTTTTTTGGAGGAGGGGTAGGGGGGGTTTGCTCGTAATGGATGTGCTGTGATTCTTTAAATCAAGCTCACAGTGTGGAAACATGCCTGACACAGCAGAGGGAGTATTGAAGGCTTGGTCGCTTTGTTAAATGAACAGTTTAATATGTGCCAACTGCAGCACTTTTTAGGATGAATATTTCTCCAGGGAGAGAATTATTGTCAACTTTTAGGTTTTGGGTAGAGGGATTGTCAAATACTGTGCTTAATGCGGCACAAAACTGCATAAATCTGAGGCATGTTGTCATTGATCGGTATATACACTCTTATAGTGCCGTCACAGATTTTGTGCTGAAGTTGGATACAATTGAGATCCTCCTACATGGTCTGCTTCTAGAGAATTCTGCTTTCAGTGTTGTCATATTTGACGTGGGTTCACAGTTGCTTGCTTCACAGGTGCTTCCTCATAACCATGTCCTGATTACTCATGCGCTCTTATGAAAAGTTTGTCGGGAAAAGATTGAGCAAAATATTCCATTGAAATGCACTTTGTGAAATGATACACACCACTTATACTACTCAGTATTCTAATGTCGCCTCTTGAATGGGTACAAGAAGGTTATTATTATTATCAGCTGTAGATTATATAAGAACATTATGGAATTAAAAAAAATGATTTCCTTTGACTTTTTGTACTCGATTAAAAACCCTGACTTTTGATAAAGCGGCTGAAGGTGTAAAGCTTTCTCCTCTAATCCGCAAATCAACATGCCTGACTAACATTTGATGACAGTGTGTTTAATGTATGGCGTCCTTTCAGTGTATTGGCATAATAGCTGCACATAAATGGTTGACCTTGCGACCATAACTGCTGTAGATTGTAAGTTACGAAAGCAGATTCTTCTACTGTGGAAAATATATTGAAGAAGCTTAAACAAGTTGAAGACAGTGGTGCGGTGTTATATAAAATCACAGTCTTTTGCTTTACTTAACTAATGTGTGTCAGCATGTATTTCTAATTGGCGGTATAAGATGATAAGTCAGTTTGTCTGGTAATAGAAGACGAGCGCCTTTCCATATCAAGCGATAACAGTGTTTGGAGTTTTTGCAGCAGTAATGTCAGACAGGGATCAAATAAAATGCCTGTGATTATATATTACCTACCTGCTCTTTACCACGTACACGCACCTGCGTCATTCTTCTTTTCTCTGTTTGACCATGTTTGCTGTCGCAGCATTTCGGTATTCCATTGTTGGGTTTAGGCCTAAGTGTTTGGGGTTCACCAGAGTATTGTCACATTCATGAATGACTACTGACTCTGAAATGCTGAGCTATTACATCGGTGCCTTTTCTGCCATATCACGGCCACGGTAGGAATTAGCAGAATTACACATAAGTCTGTGGGTTTTTTAAATGACCACTTCTTGCCTTAAAGGAGCCCATAGAAAAGTGCTAAAAGCCTCTGTAATTATGCCAATCGGCCTCAAAACACAACAGTAATGAAAGGAGGGTGCAGATCACTTTATGCTCCTGCTACTGAGCAGCTAAGCTCGCAAGTCTTTTCTCTCTTTTCGCACAGGGAGAAAATATATTTGTGTTAATTAAAATCTGTGCCCAACCCACATATTCTGGCATTTATAGTTGAACACTGCATAGCGTTGTCATTTTGCATCAACAGTAAGCCATTTATTATTGAACTATATTCTCCTGGAGACAGAAAAGTGTCGAATCAGCATGTTCCCTTGACTGAAGCGGAGCTATTGATATTTCCAGAGCTGCTTTTTACCTCCCCAGATAAGTCCCACTGAAGAGGACTTTCTTTTGCCCCCTGCTACACAATCCCTTCCTGGAATGTGCAGCTCTGTGCGGGACATAATGTACCTGTCTATTCTGCCTGACTCTGACATCAAAGTGCCAACTTATGGAAAAAGATGAACATGTAATCTACAGATTGTTCCGGGTTTCTGTAAAGCTGTTGAGGAAAAGTGTAATGGTTAACTCGCCCAACGTGAGGATATACCTCTGGAACACTTTCCAGAGGTATATCCTCACAGATTTTTTTTTTTACATTCCCCTGAGGCCTTTAAACTGGTTTGGCTGGTTTTCGTGTTAATAGTTAACCCTATTTTCCTTATCCTTCTGTAGGCAAAAGTTTGAAAGCAAAGAAGCTCTTGAGAGGGTGAAATCAGGGGAGAAGTATTCATAAAAATCTGCTTCATCACACGTCCCCGCAGTCTCAAACAAAGACGAGACCTGGCTCAGGTTTCCGAGCAGCCAAAATGGCCACTGTCTCCTCACCCCTCGTTCATCAGTGGCAAACTTGCAGAGTGACTGATGGCGTGAGAGAGAGAGATGTCAGGAGGCTAAACCAGTACACTTCCTCTGTAGCTCTGTGTTCCTCTCATGGTTGTTATTCCATCAGGCGTTCAGGAGCTGACCTTCAGCTCCACACCGCCTCATCTGTCAGTGTGACGGGCTCTCAGCTCACACCAGGCTGGGCACACTCGCCTCCATCTACAGGATGCAACTAATTTGCCTCTCATTCCCCGTTTCTCCCCACCGGACAGTTTAGTGCGATGGGAGCTCGCCTCCTCCTTATCGAAATGTCAAACAGATATCAGCGTGTAACAATGTAGGTAGGAACATATGTAATGTGAACGCCCGATTGCTTGGATAAGGTCATCCAGCATCTGACAGAACTAGGACAAAATGACATCTTCATTTTTGAACAATAGAATTGTAATTAATGGTCACGAAATCTTTAACAGATTAGATCATAAGAACAATTCTTTAACTTCTTAATTTTACCCTTTTATTTCGCTAAAAAAATCTAAAATCTATTTATTTATCACATCATTTTAATAGACGTTTTTCATAGAGTGTAGCTCAGTTGGTGGTGCCTTATCTCCACATGAAGTGCATGCTTATAGATTTGAAAGAATTTGCTTGTAACGCAGCTTTAGTATCTTCTATTTATCTTTTAGTATAGTAAAATTTGGAACGTATTGGCTCTTGGCTTGTAAAGGCAAACGTTTTTCCCGGCAGTACATATGACTGCACAGCACAGGAAAGTAATAAAAAGTTGTATATCAGTGAAGAGATAATAGAAACATTAAATCCATACTGTAGTGGACACAAAAACAAACCCTGTACAGTATAATGCAAACCGTACATACAGTAAGACAATATTGAATGATTTTTTAAATTATTAGTTAACCTGTAGATTACTTCCTCAGTTAATTAAATAATCAGATATTCTATGACATGTCAAAAATGTGGAAAATGCTGATCTCAATTCCATAAAACCCAAGAAAAGCAGTAAATACATACATTTGATGAGCAAGAACAAATGAATTTGTGTATTAAAAATAACTTAATCATGTAAGTTAATCATGTATTAAAAACCTTGTTGGGCTGATCATTTCAGCTCTAAACAAAAGCTTAATCTCCATATATTTACTATTTTAAGGCCTAATCACATCAAATCATCTGTTTTTGTTTAAAGAAACTAAGACATGAAATCATTTCGACACGTTACTGTAACACAACAAGGCGTGTAAGTATTCACTGTGGTCATAAATCATTGTCAAGCCACCATGAAAGATGCTTTAGTGATGTTTATCCACTGTCAGGGAGAAAACCTGACATGTTGACAGCTGATGGTCTTGACAAAGCAGCACATTTTTTATTTATCGTTCACTCAGGAGCCAGTTTTGCTCCTGTTTCCAGCTGTGTTGATGCTTAAAACAGTAAAGGAAACTGTAACTATATGTCTGATTATAAACTTACTAAAATCTGTACAGATGTGGAGACGGGGTTGTTAGATAATGCTTTTAAACAATCTGTGACAGTGCTAAGAATTTTAAATAAAATATTTTAAATAAAGGATTTTGGTCTGTTCTGACAGAATACTGTATGTCACTGTATAGAAAAAAATCTTCTTTACATTTAGGTTGATACACATTAATTCTACGACAATGAGTTAATTAATTGGTTAGTCAGTTCACAATCCACAATTAATTTGATTATCAATCAGTTTGGTAAATCCCCTGGTTCCAGCTGTGTGATTTACTTCTTATCTTTGTCTGTGTGATTTTAAAAAAACTGAGAAATCTTTGAGCAATTTTTAGATTTTAGATTTATTAATCTGCAGATTAATATGAAAATAGTCATTAGTTAGAGCCCCAATTGATTCAGTTTAGACTTGATGAATTTAAAATGAATTATTGTTGTCAATATTTAGGTACTTCTCCAAGTTAATAATATAAAATCTTTACAGAAATTTAAAATTATAGACGAATATCCTGGATCGTCATGTACATTTTCATCAGCGCTTTTTTGTCTGATATATTTTATCAGCTCTCAGGAACTGGTGAATCATGGCAGTTTGATTTCCTCAGTAATGATGCGCCACTACAGGGTATGACTGGCCTAGCTGTAGTCGGTTCTGCTGTTGTTTACATGATTTATCTTTTGTCCTTCATTTGTCATTTGTCATTACCCTGATTTGTTTGTGAATATTGCTAGGATGCAAGCAGAAGAGCCAAAACCAGATTCAATTAGGATCTTGTCTTTGCAGAGTTGGTTCTGCACAGCTGACACGTTGTGTTGACGGAAGAGAGAACAGCAAACTGCTGAGCAGTGGGCAGCGTGGCTTCATATTTAGCCCCGTTTCTGGAGTTCTTGGTGGATGCCCCATTCTGCTTACCCACCAGCCATGCGGTAATTGATTTGGTGTCAGCTGCCGGGATTTAGAGAGCTGACCGTAGTGCAGATCGAGACAGGCCAGGCGATTGAAGGCCTTTTTAAATTTATTGCAGGATTGGGGAATCAGGGCCCACTGTCCGAGGTGTGGGGAAGCGATGATTGAAGGAAAGTAGCTGTGGATGAAGAGGTGAGATTTAAAGGTACCACAGAGAATCAGCTAGTCCTGGTATCGACTGAGAGGCTACACTCATTATCTACACCTGGTAATAATTTATACCCTCCCTGATTTTAAAATCCTTCCTTTCCATTTTCACCAATGATAAACATAAAGCATGCACTCAAGGTGCCCTTTGTCTATATTATGAGTCTGACTGTTCCAGGAAAAGCCAGAGAATGAAACGCCACCCGTCCTGCTCTGGGCTCTGTCTTAGCAGCATGGGAGAATGGGAGGGAGAGGAGGAGAACAGTAGGCTTGTATTTTTGGGATTAGATTTTGGCCTTGCTTACAGTTGGCAGGGGATAAGATGAGAGGATGTCGCTTTTTAGCAGCTCTAGCGTTTCTCCGTACTGGATTCTAGGGCTGGGATATTAAGAAATCCTAAAGTACTGACAAATTGAAACAACATTTTTAAGAAACACTGATATTCTAGCTCACATTTTAATGGAAAACAGTGTGTGTTCAATAGGTGAACGTTAAAAGATGTCTGTTATTTCATCTTATAGTTTCATGTGCCAGAGAGAGGAGTGACAAACGTAAAGTCAGTAATGTCAAGCAATAACACAAGTGCCATCTTTAGAAAAAGACTGGCGTTTGCTGAAAGATTATATTTGGATTAGAGCTACGCAAAATATATCTTTGCTGTGGGTATAAACTTATTTGGACAGGTAAAAAGATCCATATATCCGTATCTGCTGCTACATGTTTAATAAATGTGTATTTATTTCTTTTACTACTACTGATTTTGCTACTCTGGTTGAGATGTTAACAGCGGTGCAAATTTAGGCGCAGTCCCAGTTGCACAAGCGTGTTGACATGCATGGATTTAATTTCCACAGATAACAATCATAGTTGCGTGTTTACTGTCCACGGCTGTCATCGTGTGTAATTTGAAAGAGCCTGGGCAACGCCAGCTCTCAGTCAGTGTTCATAACGATGAATGGTGGACAGAATAAGCCTGGCCTGTGAGTCATGCACTCAACCGTGAAATGGGGATGCAGGTCAAAATTGCACGTAGGAATCATGACAGCGCATAGGTGGGTTTGTTTTGAGTTTCATTTGATTCAGTAAGATGCCAGTATTTTCCATCACTGGAGTTTTTGGATAAAGACAGTCGACATGCGTCTCATACACTTCATGAAAAATGTCAAGTTGGTGATTTTGTAAATCAAAATTTCCCCTCATCCCCTCTGTAGCCAGCTCTGGATTGTATAACCAGATTATTCTTGCATAAGAACTTCCCTGTGGTTTGCTCGGAAGAGGGGTGTCCCCACGTGTCA
Organism: Larimichthys crocea; assembly: GCF_000972845.2. NCBI lineage: Eukaryota > Metazoa > Chordata > Actinopteri > Sciaenidae > Larimichthys > Larimichthys crocea. The sequence goes on along the minus strand of NC_040034.1, from coordinate 11,259,073 downwards.
CCACAATACCATCAGGGGATCCTGGACACGCTTTGTACCCACCTAAATCCCCTGCGCCCTCCTGTGTCACCTCGGCCTGTCGTGCTAAACCATGTGCCAGGCACATGCACAGGTCATTGCTTAGTCCAAATGCCAGATCAGGGCATCACTCTGAGGAGACAAGCACACAGATTATACTATCAGTCCAGATGGGCAGACCACTCTGAATATATTGAGTCAGTGAGCTGAGTTAAGTCTGTAGTCTGCTGTGGATCCAACTTTGAGCTGGGTTGGTGCAGAAATGTTCCTCAACAGTCAGTGATTACTTACATTTATTTAATTGCACTTTTATCAAATATATCTGAATTAAAATGTGAACAGAGTGACTTTAAGACAGTTGGAGTTTATGCCTGAAAGGTCATCATCAATAACTTAGCTTAGTAGTTGCGGAAAACAGCACAGAGGTGAGGCGGGGAAAAAAACTCCTGATGCAAGCTGAACATGAAAGGAATGACTCAACACATCCGAAGCTACTTCAGCATAACACTGCATTCTTAGAGAGAGAATACTTTTTATTCTGCCAAATTTAATATAAATAATGGCCGAGGAAGTTTCCTTGTTTGTTACCAAAACGATTGGCTCGCTCATGCCAGGGCTTTTATGCTGAGTCCTGAATAATAAATAAGGTGATGAACTGTATCCGGCTGCTTTTTTGCCAGTCTGCCAACTGACTGGATGAGGCAGAGTAAACTGGTTTCCCCTCTACAATATTTGCCTCTGATCCTTGGAAAGCAGCCAGAAGGCAGCAAATTGAGCCTGCAATAGAGTATAGAGGGCAGAGGCAAGGTTTCTCATAAGTCCCTTAAGTGGGCTCAGTGTGCACGCACCGATGCTGTGGACGCTCATGAAGCATTAGCCTGACGGCCTCCATCATCTGCACAGTCTGAATAGAAATGAAGCCTAGAATCGGCGGCTCAAGGAGAAAGCTGAATGAGATGATGTTCATCGCAGCAGCAACGGGCAACTCTCTGTAACACGTTTCAATAAGAGTCACACTGTCATCGCCTGTTATTGATTTAACGTTAAACAAAAAGGGGCAGAAATCTCACCAAGTCACTGTGAAATGTTGTGATTGAGGGCGCTTAACAATAATTGTCACCCTGGATGAAGTGGTGGGAGCCTAATAGTCTGAAATGATGGGTTTGTGACTGTATTGGACAGAGTTTTTGAGTCATCTCAAAGCGAGGGCAGCCAGGACAACTGACAGCAGGAGTATAACAGGAGAGTGGCACACCACAGGGGACGAGAGCTGAATCTGCTGAATCATTTCCTCCCTTACGCAAGGTAGAACTGTCATTGGTGGTGATGACACAACTCGCAAGTTCAGGAGTCAGATTTCCAGATGTTCACACACTTACTTAAAACAATATAATCTGCTCGTAGGGAGGTAGGCTATTGTTTTTCAGTTTCTTCAATTGATTACTTGTTTTTTTTAGGGTTTTTTTTGACTTTTTCATTCTGTGAGTGTAGATGGAGTAGAGTTGAACTTTTTAATAGTTGCAAGTTATTGTAAGGCCATGTCTTCTTTTTTTTAAACCGTTGTCTGTATGTGTAAAGTAAATGTCAAGGCCCATACTTCACTCTTTGCCAACCCAGTGTTATGTAAGCAGATGAAAACAGGCACTTGTTTCAAAAGATAGCTTGCCTTTTTTGCTTTTCAGAGTCCAACATTATCAGTGACTCATAGTCCACGTAACAAGGTAAACATTAATGTTAAAGGCTTTACATTTGAATTTCAAACAAAGGATTAGGCTGTATCTTATCACATGCATGGCTTTATATCTAAGAGACAGTTATAGCCCTCATTATTTAGAGGCGTTAAGTGTGCTTAATTTGATTAGATAATAAAGTAGCATTACTGCTTTGACTTTTGCCGTGACCCAGGACACTTCGGCTTGTAGAGGCTTTTGTAACGTGTAAATCGGTTGCCAGGAAGCATCTGTAAGCGCTGTTGACTCAAAAACAATCAGCTACGTAAACAGGATGTCCCTGTAGTATTACAAGCTGTAACATACCTGCCAAATATAGCTTGTTGTAGGGGGCCAAACAATATATGACACGTTACTGTAAATGTAGGAATTACTTTGTTTTATTTATCTGTGCATACATGGAGAAATGTTTGCGTTTAAGAGTTGGAATGAGTGAGAAATATTTAAGTATGCTAACTTCTATTAAGTTATTTGGTATTTCAGTTAACCATGTTAAGTTGTTGCTATAACTTTTGCATAATACATAATGTAATAAACATTCTAAAACGATAAAGCGTTATAAAGTTGTGTTTATATATTGACCATTACCTCTGTTAGTCTTCACTTTAGATGCTAATGTTAGCTTTGTAACTAATCTCTGAGTAAGAACTAGTTTGTGTGGTTCAACCCGTTTTAAATCAAGTGACGTTAATCTTCACTTTATAACTAGGCCAAGGTTAAATTTATGAACAGCTGGTGCTATCGGCTCCTGGTTCCCACACTAGTGTCAGAAATAGAGGTGAGGTAGACATCTCCTGATCATCGCTGACTTATCTTTTCATGCCTTTTTTCTAATATTCGATGAATGACGATTCAGCTGTGCACCAAACTTGTCGACCAAACAGCTCAAGACATGCTATCTATAAGTAAAACAGCATGTCTCGAACATTGCCTGCCTTTGATTTTTTTTCCCCGTGATGCAATGCTGCAGGAATGTTCCCTCTCGTGTGAGGAATGCAGCAGGAGGAGGCTATAGGATGCCGTCTGTCTCAAATGCTTCTTTTCTTCCTCCGTCAGCTTTTGGCCTATATGCTTTCGGAAATCTCAAAATGAATGCCGCCACTCTTTGGACCGTGTTGTGCCTGGGCTAGAAAAAGGTCTTTCACTGTCTCCCCCTCCTGTTTCCTGTGTGGTCGTCATGACATTTGTATCATAGACTCACTCATTGTTGGGAAGTTGTGCAAAGTTCGGTCAAATCTGAGTCCTGACTGATGATATCATTGCTTTTTTCACTGTCCAGAGATTAAATATGGACATAAAGAGAAATAGATGATGTTGCAGTGTTTGTTTTTTGCTTCCTTGTATTTAATTAAGATTTCCTTTGTGCTCATTTCCCCATTCATAGAAACACACTTACGTTTATTCCTATTATTATAATACCAATGCAATTATCAATATTACTATTTACAGCCTTCTCTCTGCTGATTATTTGTTTTGGTCTTGTGTCTGTGTATTTCTTCACACATTATATATATACAGTATAGAGCATTTATTTGACCTTGTTAGGAAATAACTTAAGAAGAGTGTGAAAAACTTACTATATTTGCCTGCTGTAAAACTCAAGAGTTGCCTGCTTTAGTCTGGAATACATGCCTTTTCTGCATTGTTCTTCCAAGAGACATCAAAATTCACACACAAGCTAAATGTGCAGGAATATTATCGATTTTGCTCTGCGGGACACACTGGGTTTTATGTTGGCAAGTAGCTGCTCCACTGAAGTGTTTTTGGCCAAGAACAGAAATGGCAATCTGCTCTAATCCAGCGCTGCTGTAGCTCTGATTTACCAGTGGGAAAAAAATCACACATTAAAAGGACCATACTAGTTTTTTTTTTTTACAAATGACTAATTATCCCTCTTGCAACTGCATTAGCACCCAACAAAAATATGACAAAAAATAAAACTTCAGATATGTTGATTAGGCTTTAGTCCTGTGCTGTGACGTATCTCAGGCCTCTATATAACCTTTATTATATTCAAAATATGTTTTCCCCTTTACAGTAATAATGTGACAAGTACCCAAGCTGTAGTTTATATCTCTGTGTTTTCTCCTTGCTGTTTGTTTCATTATTAATGAGAGGGAGTGAGGGAACAGCACCATGTATCATATTCAGAGAGTGAAGGCGAGGGCCCACAGAGGGAGCATCACGCAACAGGAAGCACTGCAAACTTAAGGGAAAGAGTCCTGTGTAAGAGGTTTCGGTAAATACCAGTGTTCAGTTTTGACTTCACGAAAACCACTTCCAGACAGTCGACGTGAGGCAGCCAAACCAGCCTGTTTACCGGTGTAGCTCTCCTTTCTTCCAGTCTGTACAGTCATGCTGTCCTTTTAAGCTCCTGTACCGTCACTGGGTCCATGTGGTTTGTGATGATGCACGTCGGCATGTGGTCGCCATTTTCAAAACCATTAACCTTTCGATCAACGCAAGCCCTCCATGGTGTGTGTGTGTGTCTGTGTGTGTGTTTGTGAGAGAGTGCATAAAGTGTTTGGTATCTTGCTTGACCTGTAAAATTGTATCCAATTATGAATTGTTGTGTTCTTTTATGCATCACTGTCTCTTCCCTACCTTGTGTATTGTGAGGGGAGCATGGTGGGAGATAATCCTCCACCATAGCCAGGCTGTTTAATTGCACCTACAGTTCTGGGGAGCTTTCACGCTATATTAACCTTTGTTAACTCCTCTTGTGAGAATTAACGCCATTTATTTTCCTATACTTGTTGAAATTTTGTTCTGTATGAATGTAAATTTGTGTTAACCCACGTCTTGTCTTTGCCCATAAATCACCAGAGTACCTTGGCAAATGGGAGAGCAATCTGTTGTTAAGCTGGCCTATACAATGGCCTACTTACCTGATTTTATTTTTGTCCCTACAGATCGGCAGTATGTTGCTGTATTATGCAGCTTTGGTGTTTGTGCTGTATTGCCTTGACTTGACTGCTCTCTCTCAGTTGCGTGATTTATTTGCATGAGATTAAGGTTTATATCCCCAAAGCAGAAGATGACTAAAAGCATTAGACTCAGACTTTTGGTATATACAACTGGAGTAGGTGAAACCCTCCACCTGTTAGTGCTGCAGTAGCAGATTGTTGTTGTAACCAGGAGACTTCCTAAACATAATAGGAAATTCATGTGTTGACTTGCCCACAGTTAGAAAACCATGTCAAGCTGGCTTTCTGGAGACTACAACTCTCCATGCCTGACACTTTATTTCACTCATGCAGAGCTCTAAACAGCATACAGATCAGTTCCCCAAAGGACAACACATGGAAACTAGTGTAATGAATGAACACGAGTCGTTTTCCTGAGTAACTAGTTGACATAATGGTTAAAAAAAGAGCAGATGAAGAGTGTATTGTGTTGTACTCGCTCTGTGTTGTTGCTGGATGACATCAGTTACTAAATTTTGCAGCTGAAATTAATAATTGACTCACCGCATAAGATCAACAAACAGGATGGACACTGGGGAGTTTATTCACATCTCTCACAGTTAAACAAGACATGAGAGTTATCCTGGCTTAGCTTGGCCTAGACTCTGTTTATAGTTAAATAGAAGCCTTGTTTGCTTCTATATTCGGTCATTTCCTCTGTAAATATTGTGTTGTTTTGAAATATAAGTTTGGGTCATGTGATTTCACGGTCATTGATGCTTTGATATTTGTGGCCACAGCTTAAGAAGCACTTAGGAAAGCACACTAAACCTTTTTGTACCGCAGGGCTTTGCTGTGATCGGAATGAGGTTCACTAAATGAAAGATGTTCCGAGATGTTTTAAATTTGATGGCAGCCTACGGTCCAGGAACTAAACCTTTCGTATGTCTGTGACTGAGACTCACAGAGACTCGAGGCTAAAATTATGAGATGCTCACATTTCTATGAGTAGATACTCATTTATCTGTGGACAGAAAACCCCAATATCAAGTTTCATTTTTATTTTTTTTGTAAAGAATGATGAAAAGAAACCCAGAATGAGAACACAGACTGTCTGGCTGAGGCTACATGTATATTAAAGAGGGGTCAGGCTTTTGTTGTGGGATGATTCAAAGTCAAAGCAAAATGAAATACAACAAATAAGCTTAAGGATATTGTGGGATGGCAGTAGATCAGTCTGTAGGGATTTGGCTTGCGAACCGGAAAGGTGGCCCATTCGAGTCCAGCGTTGACCAAAGTATGTAGGGTATCTCTCCACATTTGCATTTTTATGAGCCCTTTGTGTGTGTAGTATATCGGGTAAAATGTAAAAACTTGAGTGAAAAAATAATTTCCCCTCGAGGGATTAATAAAGATTTTATTCTATTTGTGAAAACTAGGGCTGCAAACCAATTAATCACTTACTCATTTAACAGAAAATGAATTATTTTGATCATAAGTTAATATCTTTGAGCCATTTTTAAAAGAAAAAAAATCCAAATTTATTTGGTTTCAACTTCTCAAACATTCGTTTTGGACTGTTGCTCAGATAAAACATGACATTTGGATGTCATCTTTGATTTTAGGTTTGATTTTGTAGACATTTTAATCGATTCAGTTAATCCATCATGAACATAATCAACAAATAAAGTCATTATGAAAATAATGGTTAGTTGCAGCAAACTACTGTACGTTGTGGTACAGGATGTTAAGAAATAAGTCAATGAATGAGCAGAGCAAACATACAAACTTGGTCACACAAAACAAAGAGAGGAGGTAGACTATATTCAAACCCAATAATTCATCATCACTAATTTTAATTTGTAATGTGCTGTTTCTGTGCATTGCGTCATCTGTATCATAATCAGCTAACACCCGTGTTGAAAATGACCTCTTTGTGTCTCTTTGTGTTTCTGTGCAGAGGACGGACCCTCAGCTCCTGGCCCAGTTCTACTATGCTGATGAAGAGCTGAATCAGGTGGCCACTGAGCTGGACGGCCTCGATGGCAGGAAGGACCCTCAGAGATGTACCCTGCTGGTCAACCAGTTCAGATCCTGTCAGGTCAGCAGAGAGAAACCAACATGCTCAAAGTCAACATCTTTCTGTGCCTTTGATTTCACTGACAACACATTTCGTTCTGTTTGAATTACTGTTGATGTTTCATTAATTCCTTATAAATAATATATGAAAATAGCTCCTAAGTGAAGCACAGCTCCTCCTTTTATATTCTAACCATTAAGAGATCCATTCTTATATGCATTCAGTTGAAGTGATGGCAGGACAAAAGCCACACTTCAGATAAACTTTGTTTGAACTTTGAAGCGACTATGGAGTTTATAGATTATTTTTATTAACATAACCACCTGACTGGACCTTAATTTGGCCTGCAAGATTAAAATAGACAACGCCCTTCCTAGAAACAGGCGTGGTAAATATGACTGTTGCCTTACAATCATTTCTGGGTTCTTCTATTGAGCAGCTTTGCTGATAAGATAAGTAGACTTTGTGTATCATGTGGTCATTAGTAAATGGTTAAAAGAGCAGCTTCATCAAGAGGCATTTTATAACTGTAGCTTTAAATGAGATGAATGTTTGGAAGATGAACTGGTTCAAAGATTGCTTTCTGTGTTTTTTTTATCTTAAAGGTGCAATATGTATGAATTTAGGAGATTAAAGTGTTCAAACATTCAAAAGAAAATATGTAGAAATAATAAGTTTATATACTGTGTTGCAGAGATATCTACTGAAGTTAGCAGCTAGTGTCAGCCTGTCCTGTCTCATAGTACCTCAAGAGGCAATACTTAATAGTATAGCTCAGGCCTCCCCCTTATAGTTTCAGCTGGGAGATGTCTATGAGTGGTGAGTTCAAGTTACCCAGTTACAAAGTTTTAGTCTAATAAATAAACAAAATAAACTCACAAAATGTCAAGAAAGGAAATATTCTTACACATATTTTCCTTACAAACTTTGCTGTCACAGTTTCTGTTGCCTGCTCACCTGACTCCAGTCCAGAGCTGCACGGCTAACTGAGCTAACTGTTAGCAGCAGTTATGACCTGATATGTTTTCCTCTTATGTTTTTTGGAGTATGAATCCGACAGGTGGAGACTCTAGTCTCAATTTTTACATATTGCACCTTTTTTATGATGACTGTATGTTAAGTCTATGTGGTGATAAAAGTGATTGTTACGGGTCTTTACGTGGTCAGGGCTGAGAGAACCTTAGAAGGTGATGCTGTGTGCATGAGTGATGGCTGCCATGCTGTATCCTGCTGAGAGAGCTGGAGGTGGTGGAGGGGAGGTCGTCATGTGGCCCGTTGTGCCTTGGCCTCCCCCCACCGCCACAGCACACAGGGGAAAACCACTTAATAAGGTCATCACTTACCCCCCTCCATCCCTCCCTCTGCCAATCTGTCACCTTGTTTTTCTTCTCTATTTCTCTGCCTTTTTGTTGTTCTCATGCTCTTCATCCTCTTTCTGATTCCGAGTTTATTAAAAGGCTTTTTTTCAGCCCTTGTGAATGACTAGCTCTTGTTAGTTAGGATGTGTCCGTACCTCGGATTAGTCACACCCCACAAGTTGTCGTAAAAATGTTTAGCGGCAAACTCTCAGCCCTTACTTGTTCAGAGAGGAGTCTCTTCAGTGGCATGCCTCCTCACGAGTTTCAGAGAATGAATTAAGCAGCATGATACCCCACAGCTCCAAAGCCCCAAGAATAGAAGACAAGTGCACTCAAGCCAGAGTTTTGCACTTGAACCTGCCACTGCAGCTATCAGCTCTCATTCATGGGCCTCTGTGGGGGTTGCTGGCATGCTGCTCATATTATGTTGGCACGGCTGTTCTTACAGTGTGGCCTGCTGGAACAGGCGGGCAAGTATGTGTATGTGTGTGTGTGTTTATAGATGGACAAAGATTGAGTTAGACGGCATGCACAAGAGAGAGGAAGGGAAAGAGAGAACCTGAAAAAAAAAACAGAATTGAAGCCAGTTTTGTGACTCTGGCGTGTCAGGTATCACACTGGAGTCACTACCTCTGGATGATTTGAAACCAACAGTAGTGAAGGTTATCCCTGTCCCCTGCTGGGAGACGTTCGCAGACAGTGGGGTGATACTCAGACCGGGCCAAGACACACACATACAGCACACAGCCTTAAAAGAATCGGTGGTTAAGCTCTCCTTCTCAAAGCTTTTTAATCTTTCTCCTCGGGGCGAGCAGAGAAAGACGCAGTGCTGTGCCTGACAAGATTACAGTCTACAGTGCAGCTGTGGTTGAGTGAAAGGCTCATTGTAAGTCATTGTTATGGCTGTTGTACATGCCAGCGGCACATAAGCTCTTGATTAGCTCTTGCTGTGTGTGACACTGCATTTTCACTGCTGGAATTATGGGCTTAAGTTTAGTGTTTTTATTGAGGGAGAATGTAACTGCGAGTACCGTAATGGTCTTGTGTGCTTGTGTCAAATTGTGTTCATTCACTCCCTAATCAATGGACTTTAAACACTGCAATACAATGGCCTTCTTGAAAGAAGTGAAGCTTGGATCATTAACCAAACATTAACGTTAATCAAAGTAAACACTGAGAAAATTGCTTTCCATGGACTCACTCATGTTTATCCCTCTAACTAGTTTGTTCAATTTTGTTTTCTGTCACTCTTGTGCTCATCTGCAGGACAATGTGTTGAACATTATCAATCAGATCATGGATGAATGTATCCCCAACGACCGGGCCAACAGAGACTTCTCTGTCAAGTTCCCTGAGGAGATTCGTCATGACAACTTGGCTGGGCAGCTGTGGTTTGGGGCTGAGGTAGTGTATTCCCTCCAGTGTCAGTCTGGGAGCAAACAACCTTGCTATGTCCCACACATGTGCATAGAAATGCTGTATTTCATTTTTACAATTGTGGTGTTTTGTGATTGCCAAGTTTTCCATCGTAGGCCTAATTTTCTCAGTTTGATTTTCTCTACAAGGCGATATTATTCATGTACATGTTCTTTTGCAGTGTTTGGCTGCCGGTTCCATTATCATGAACAGGGAGATAGAGAGTATAGCAATGAGACCCTTGGCTAAGGACCTTACTCGCAGCTTGGAGGAAGTACGCAACATCACCAGAGACCAGGCCCTGAGAGACCTCAACTTGTACACGGACCGCATGAGGGACGCATTGCGACATTTCGACAGCCTTTTTGCTGAGTTTGAGCTCAGGTAAATGAAGGAGCAGACGTTATTGGCAATTGTAGCAACAAGATTAATCCACATTTATCATCCTCTCAAGGATTTGTTGGTGCAAGTTTGCCAAAAACTTTCAACAAAGCTGTGATTGTCATTACATTCCACTTTCTTTGCCAGTTATGTGTCAGCCATGGTGCCTGTGAAGTCTCCCAAAGAATACTATGTACAGCAGGAGGTGATCGTGCTCTTCTGTGAGACTGTGGAGAGGTCAGTTTACAGAAGAACAAACTAATTACAGCCTTTAGAGAAATGCTGACTTCATCTGAAATTTACCAGAATCTAACTAATATGTGGAGATGAAGGGGTTCATTTTTTTATTGTGCTGTTGTCTCAGGGCCCTGAAGCTGGGCTATCTCACACAAGACTTGATCGATGACTATGAACCTGCACTGATGTTTACAATTCCCAGACTAGCCATTGTGTGGTAAGTGTTGCCTGTCCTCTCTATTCTTTTGTCCAACTCTTTGCTTTCTAGTCCCTGCTGCCCTCTTACAGAACTTTAAACATGTTTGTTTTTTAGTGGGCTGGTTGTGTATTCAGATGGACCTCTCAACCTCGACCGAAAGTCAGAGGACATGTCTGAGCTCTTCCGGCCTTTTCGCACTTTATTGAAGAAAATCAGGTAACGTCTGTAAATATATTCTAAGAATATAGTTGAATCCTTCCTAAATGATCTTCCTCTTTCATCAGTATGTTACAATGATTTCTTGCAGAGACCTGCTTCAGACCCTGACTGAGGAGGAGTTGATTACACTGGAGAGAAACTTGTGTATCTCTCAGGACGGGGAGCTGTCCACAGAGCAGGAGCTGGCCACAAACAGCTCATCAGCTCCGGTCCAAGAGAATCACTCGTCCTGCAGCCCAGCTAATGACTCCTCCAAGGGGGAGAGTGGCGGGGAGCAGGAGCATCTGGCTGTGTTTGTCTGTCCCAACCAGGGGGATGAGCTGGCTGAAGTGGAAAAGGGGTGGGAGGAGGTGGAAACCGAGAGGGGGGAGGAGGAGCAGGAGCAGGGCCTGCTGTGTGAGGAGGCAGAGGAGGCCGAGTTGGCCTGCTCCATGCAGTACGATGAGGAGGAACTGGAGCAGCTCAACATGATGGTGTACCGCGTGGGAGACGAGATGTCCACCCTGCTGTCGCCTCCCAGCCAGGGTCAGTCCCCAGCGCACCAACCCCACAGAGGGGAGGCAGGAGGCTCAAGTGGGGCTTCCAGCACTGAGGCCTCTCCCCGCAGGCTCTTGGTGAGCCGGGGAAGGACAGGAATCTATGTAGAGGAGGAGGACAGGGTCTTCCTTATAGATGACCTGGACGCGGCAGGAGACAGCATAACCAGCATCTCAAGAGAGGCCTATAGTTGTGTCGCCTCTCCTTCCAAAGCACCAGAGTCTGTTCGTCCTATACACCGCAAGCCGGGACCACGGCCAGACTCTACCAGGAACGGCTGGTACCCTGAGGCCCAGTCAGAGCAGCCATATCCACAGCCACGCAGCCAGAACACACACTGTCCAAAGGCAAAGCACCCTCCTTGCACCTCTGCTCCTGGCTCTGAACCTCTGCCTTACACAAACGGGTGGGAGATGGGTTTGGAGGGGACAGCGTCTGAAACAGCTGAGGTCGTCGCTCACCGTATGGGTGGGATGAAGCTGTCTGCCACAGTCATCTTCAACCCTCGCTCCCCCAGCTTGACAGAGCTGGCCGTGGACAAGCTACTGCTGCCACGGCCCGCTCCCTCTGAGATTGAGCCCTGTGGCCCCCTGGTGGCCACTCACTGCCTGCTCAACTCCTGTGTCTGCTGTGGGAGCTGTGAGGATGGCCACGAGGATGCCATCACCACAGAGACCACGGGACTCGGATTAGGCATCACCCTAGGATTGGACAAACACTGTAAGACAGCAGCCCCCAGCTCTGTCATCCAATCTTCTGCTTGCCGGCTGCCCCCACGAGGCCACGAGCCTCGCAGTAAAGGTGAGCTCGCCCAGTTGACTCCCCCTTCTTCCCGCTGCTCTGCAGAGACCTTGGAAGAGGATTCAAACTTCCAGCTCTGTGAGAAGTGCCTGGTGGTGGCTCCAGGGCCAGGGCATCACTCTCAAGACTGTGGCTCCAGTGGAGAGGATGGACCCTCCTTGTGCAGCCACCAGCTGGGGACTGAAAAGAAGCAGCAGGCCAGCGGAGGTCGACAGAGGGACAAGGAGATGGAAAAGGAAAAGCCAGTAACTAAAGACTCGAAGAGGGACACCAAAGAGGACAGCAGGAGGAGCTCTAGGTGTGATGTCATTTCTTTGAGTCATTTTTCTAGCTTTATTTCATGTGATCTGTTTTCTTTTGCGGACATATGACCCTGACACAGTCTTGCATCAACAAAAACATCAACAAAATAATTTTATTTCACCAGATTTCATCATATATTGCGAATTATTCTGTTGCTTTCATCCAGTGTTTGCACGTCACCTTATGTGTTTTTTGTTTTTTTTTACCATTGTGTTTGTTGTGTTCTTCTTTCATTTCTCCATTTTTACTGTTTATTTGGTTGTTTTTAGTTTTCAGAACTCTCCTCTCAGCTCTGTGTCAGGTAGTGACTGTGAGAGTGTGTCGGTCACCACATGTAGTCTGTCAAGCAGTGCATACACTCCCAGGTAACCAATCATGCATGAAAGTGTGTGTTACTGTCATGTGTGTGAGTGGGTTTTTTTTCCTGCCAATGCTCTGTGATCGTAACTAAAATGTCTTTGTGTGATAGATGAAAAGATTGTCTTTATGCTGTCCTTTGTTCACATTCAGCAATTGATTGAAGTGTCATTCACTCACTCACTTTCTGTATGGGCTACAGATGACAGCATTAATTTGCCTCCTGGCGTAGACTGTAGATTTAATTAGTCAGATGTTGGCAAGTATATTTAATATATAACAGGAAATACCCGGCAAATTGTAATGTGCATACAAATAGTAAAGAAATGTGTGGTGAATGGATGAAAATCTTCATTTTATATCCTTCATTAGTCATGTTATCTTAAAGATTAAGATTAAATATGAATTGTAACTTGTATTTGAAGAGTTCGGAAAAAAATAATATTGATCTTGCCCTTGCTCCCTCCAGCCCTGTCAGCAGTTTGACTCCCAGCTCGGGGACGTCAGAAGATCTGGACCATCAAGAGATCCAGCTTGCCATCCAAGATGCTAAGATGGCAGCCAGGAATAAGATCCGATCACGCTTCCACAGCAGCAGCGACCTCATTCACCGCCTCTTTGTTTGCATATCAGGTAAAAGCTCTCACTCTGTACGTCGCTCTCCCTCCATCTCTTTGTCTCTCTCGTGCTGATATCCATTATGTGTTCTGGCATGATGCAGGTGTTGCTGATCAGCTCCAGACCAACTATGCTAGTGACCTTCGCAGCATCCTCAAAACTCTGTTTGAAGTCATGGCAACCAAGTGTGAGCAGGGTGACAACGATAAGCAAAAGAAAGGTGAGGAATATGTCTCGGGTTTACAATACGTCCTCTCTACCTGATTAATATAATGCAGAGAATTCAAAACTGCCTTTGTGTAACTAAGAGTGTTTTCATTGGCCCAGATACTGTACACAAATCGACCCTGTCGGTCAAAATATTTAATGTACTTGTAAAGATTTTATATTTGTCTGCAAACTTTATGTTCACTGTTATTGTTAAATCAGCTATGATGGATATTTTTATGATAGCGATGTAATAAATGACAATATGAATGGGGTCCCTCTTAGCGATGAACCCACAGAGAAATATTACCCGACTCTGCAGCCCCCATCAGTTTTATGGAGCTGTAATCAGTTTCACTTTTTTAGCTGTCTTTCAACTTTACTGTTTTGATTTATTCCCGTCACTTTCATTGTGTTGTTTTTGGCCACAGCAGGCAGCTGCAGCAAAAAAAAAAGCTCTCTAAAAACCCAGTGTACACTACCTGCTCATCACCAAACAGCAGAGAGACACCGTTAGGTGACTATATTGGAGCATTTAGCAGCTGAAGAGACAGATATTTTCCTCCGGAGTAGGCAGAAACCAAGAACAGAGCTAAAACAGTGACTCACATTTGCCCGATGGCAGAAACATCGCTCTAAATGGATGATAATATTGCCCTGTGTGTGCTGGATGTGTAAATAAACAACTGTTTTCTAACTTCACCACATTAACCTAAAAGGTTTTGATATGTCAGTGGTGTTTCTGCTGCCCCCAAGTGCCAAAAAATCAGTTATTGCAGGTTTAATTAAGTTATAAAGCTAAATACTAGCGTTTTGTTTGATAAAATAATTATCTGATTAGTTTTTGACTCTAGTTTAAATGAATGTAAAATCACTCATGCAGATGTTGCAAAATGTTCTACTATTGTAATGTCTCCTCGTCTGCCTCAGCTAGTCTGTACTACATTGTCTCTGACTAGTTTATAACTCTACTGTAACACAAACAGTAATCAGTCACACATTTTACACTGTTTATTGTGTTTTATGTCTTCTTCTGTGGTCTCCAGTAGGTCCTGTTCTGCGTAGTGCAGTGCTGGAGGACTGTGCTCTCTGCCAGGAGACCATTTCTTCATCGGAATTGGCAGCCAAGGCGCGGGAGGGCCAGTTCGAAGGTCAGCAAATCCACAAACAGACCCACTCAGAGTTTAGCTGAAATGTCAGCCTGTTCCTTTCCTCTGCAGCAGATGTACTGATGACTAGTGACAGGCCTACTTTGTGTTAACGCGTTTCTCGTTGGCTCTGTGCAGACCCTCCAGACTGGGTGCCTGATGAAGCCTGCAACTCCTGCATTGCCTGCAAGGCTCCTTTCACTGTCATCCGTAGGAAGCATCACTGTAGAAGCTGTGGAAAGGTACAATGACTGATGCAGCCCAGGTGGCAGAATTCTCAGTTTAATGCGTATTTGATGAAACTGTTGACTCATACATTGTGAATCGTCATTATAGGTAGTGACTAATACGTAGCATATTGTGTCATTTCAGATCTTCTGCTCTCGCTGCTCTTCCCATTCTGCTCCTTTGCCTCGATATGGCCAGGTGAAGCCTGTCAGGGTTTGCACACACTGCTACATGTTTCATGTCACGCCCTTCTACAGCGACAAGGCCGGCATCTGACCCCAGATCATCACCGAAAGCACACAGTCCGCCACGGCAAGAGCATATGCAACTGACAGATCCACAGCTGTGTACAAAGCAAATGCCACACTGCTCTGGTTAAATTTAATGGTCGCCATCATACCCGCTAAGCAAGGCTTCAGAGTAAGGCTGTTACAGATGACAGAGCAGAGAGACGACAAGAGACACGCAGCCACGAGCGATGATTCTGTTGCTTCAGAGAGACTGGTGCATCCCTGGGAACCAAAGGGTTTGATTTCAGTGCGCAGCCAACACACACAAATTATTCACAAATGCCTGCCTGACTACAGTGGTGAAATAGGGAGTGGGGATGAACAGGCAATAACTGATTTTGAACTGGCATTGTGCAACGGTCCTCTGTAGCAGTTTGCAGCACAAACTGAGAACAGGCCACCTTGTTTGTTTTGTTGCTTTACGTGTAAATGAAAGGACTTGTGACATATTTTCTTATGCTTTAGCGAGCTTCCTACGTTTGTGCCAGAGTTCCCACGGGACTCGGATTACTCAAAAGAATGTAAGTCATGATAACCATGTAAATAAGGATAATTCTGGTAATAGCTACACTGCAATGTCTTCAGTAAACGGTTACTGTTTATATGGGAGCTGGGAACGCAATGTCCACCAGGTTACCAGTCCCAGTAAAGCAAAAATGAAAAATGGACAGCTTTTATATTGGGATTCCTTCATGCTTTTAATGGCAATGAATGTGTAATTATCACTTGAAATGGGGTCTATGTTCCAACAAGTATGACTGTTCACCTCTTAATGGCAATGGGCTGTGCCCTTTGCTTCTACAGTTGCACCATAGCATGTTTAGTTTTCTCTGGGGACTCCGCTGCACTCTGAGATGGATAAAAGGGATTCCTTAGTCATCGCTGTCAGGTCTTTGAAGGCCCCCTAGTGGAGAGTTGACCTCTCTTCGCTCAGTGCTCTCATCAACATATTGTGAACAATTTGTTCTGAACTAGAGGCCTTCTCAGGTGCTGGCCTACAGACTACAGGCCGATTATTACCCACTGATTTCTCTTCTCTTTCAATATAGTGCAATATTGTGACTACTAACTGCAATGGTCCTGCACATTTTAGAGACAACCCTTTGCTATTTGGATTGTAGTTATATGCCATTTCTCAAGGGAGAAGTTTGATTGGGGTTTAACTAAATTATTTCTCTTTGGCTTTGGCAGTACCATCGGACAGGAACGTATATTTTGTTCTCGCACTGACTTCCTTTGTGCTCTTCAGTCTGCTTCCATTGCAACAACAACATACAAAGTATCTTCCATGCTCATTATATATTACAGTTTGTACATCTGAATGGTTTGAAGTGGTCGATCTGCATATATGGACCTTTGAGCGACATTAATGAACTATAACATTATGTCCATTCTGCTCTGACGTAAAGCAGTTTCTCAGGCATTACATAATCAAAATCACTCACCTACTGTTGGATCAATTTTATTTTCATCAAAGAACATATGAACTGACTTTGAAAAGGTATGTTTTTTTTTTCTTTTATAAAGAACAAAAATAATGTATGAAGCTATACTTACTTTTATGTAAAATACAAGGAATCATGCAGTAATTAAAGGGCGGGATATCCTATTATTGTTTCAGAGCTGCGTCTTATTTTGTAAAATTACAGGACATTTACATGATAAGAGCTGTGTGAAATATTCAAACAAACAAATGATGTTATATAGTTTTAAATGCGATGTATATTGAAATAAATTACTTTTTCCTGTTTAAAAAATGTCGACTGAAAACTTCTGTTACAGCAAAGTAACACCGAATTTCTGCCTTGAAATATGTCAATAGATTTGTGTCCTGGATTGTTTGACCCGTTTTTTTTCTGTCCTCTGCCCCTTTCAGCTGTAATGTCATACAGCTCCACATGCTATGAGCTTGAGACACTGAGCACAGATGGCTTAAAATTGTAATAGTTGAGTGTTGATTTGATTGATTTGAACAATTACTGACTGAATATTCTCCAAAGATGCATCACTCACAGCTATTTTAGTAACTATTTGTCAGTTGCCACTTGAGTAGGCAGTGTTAGCCTACTCATCAGATGAGCAACACCCTGCTTAACTGAATTTCTGAGTTTTACAGAGTCGGAGTGACGCATTATTGAAGCTGCATATTTTTCCACATAGCTAAAAGGGTGCTACGCTGATTAACAGAGAAAGATCAGTTTGCTTGTCATGAGAAACCACATCGTCCTGTGAGCACAGATGTTAAATGTATTGTGTGGCTCTGGAGGGAGGTTTTTAAATCTCTCTGCAAGAATTTGTAGGAGTCTTTACCAGGCATGGACGGTCTAATGAAACTAAGGTGTTGGTTACATTATGGGAAGTCTTGCATTTTTTAAGCTTGAGCCACATTGGAAACTAAAAGTCAGACTATACCTACTTTGAATTTGAATTTTTGCTTTTATCAGACTGTTGAAATACCTCAGCTTCATGGAAATGCAATACAAAACTGCCTTCCGAGTGAAA
Source organism: Larimichthys crocea (assembly GCF_000972845.2). NCBI lineage: Eukaryota > Metazoa > Chordata > Actinopteri > Sciaenidae > Larimichthys > Larimichthys crocea. The sequence continues at coordinate 11,241,538 of NC_040034.1, read as the reverse complement.
TAAATAGGTCACCCGGAATTCCTTAATTTACAGATTTAGGCAAAAACAGTAGTATGCTGCTAACATACACTCATGGGCCACATCATTACAACAATCTGATGTGATCCAATACAACACTCTGCAAGGAATTCTACTTTAATGAAGCTCATAATTTGTCATTCTAGTTGTTTTTGTTGACAGTCATAAAGGTAATGATTCTACTTTACAGAGAAGAGTTAAATCTGGGTCAACTGGACATCTGTGAAGATGTTTCGCCTCTCATCTTCAGTTCTGACGTCTTCACGGATCTACAACGAAGTCCAGTTGCCCCAGATTCTCTTCCCAAGTAAGATGACCTTCATGACTGAGAACCTTTACGTAATTCTACTTTATGTTTATTATTTAGGTCATGGAGGGTGGTGGTGTTGACAGCAATATGTTGAGAGCTGTTTGTAATATCATGGCTCTCACATTTATGTAAATGTATAGGCCACAATATTAGAAACGCCTCTCAAAATAATGCAGTCAAGTTCAACAACACTGCAAACTACAACCTCAGTAATGAACATATAGTTAAATTATTACCTCTCTGACTGTGTAAGTCAAAAGTAAACATTATAGACATTGTAATGGGAGAATTTATAGCTGTTGTACTGTGTACCTAATGTAGGGGCTGGTGAGTGAAACAGTCTGCAGTGCATAGTGTTAAGAACTGATCTGATCACATAGGGACCACTAGGTGGCAGCAATTGTTTATATGGTGGCATTAAAATGGTACTTAACGGTCATATCCCAGTGAAATACAGCACTGAACCATATATTTTAATTTATTTACCCTTAAATATAGAAAATGATGTATTCCAGACGTGGTTTCAGAAACAACTTTTGAAGTTAATACCTTAATAATACTGTGTGGGGATTTGAGTTTGTGATGGCCAGCAGTAAGTTAATAAGTACTTTGTTAAAAGTGTTTAATCTCATGTGTAAGAATCATGGACATGGGAAGTAGGGGTGCTGAGAGGGCTGCAGCACCCCCTAAAACCAGACATAATCAGTTAAACGTATGATCTTTCTCTTTTTATAATTTTTTACTGGGATTTACTGTATAGGCAGTGTGTACTAGTATTTGTGGTAGAGGTTTTATTATTGTTTAGCAGTAATATGTCTATAATACTATCACAACCTTATCACAGAATCAAAGTGACCAAAGATGTCAGGGCACATGGTCAGACAGACCCGGAGAGTCCAACTCAGTGTCAGAGTACATAAGGTAACTGCAATTACTGTCATGCACAGTGACACATAAAGGCCATTAGTACAACAAGGTGTGTGATTTGGTTATAAATCTAAGTAATGAAATGTTTAGTAACTAGAGCTTGGCCATTTACAGGTGTTACAACAGGTCTCACATGAGCAGTCACGTCGCTGATTAAATTATTTAGCTTTGGTAGATCAGTAGTTGTTTTTTTAAATGCATTATTTCATGCATTGTTCCTGCCTGTGTTGTTATTTTGATATTCAGTATGTAGGTGTTCATGTTTGTTGTCTGCCCGTGAAACCTGTAAAATCATAAAACTCTCAGCACTCCCGAACGTCCCTGATTAGCAGTAAACTCTAACAATAACTTACCTTTAAAGGTCCAGTGTGTAGAGTTTTGTGGTTTTGTGAGTGGTGAAGTTGCGGATTGCAACCAATGGAATACCCCTTACCTCACCCTCTTGTTTCAAAAACTGCAGTTCCTCAAATGGCCACTTGAAGCTGGCTCTAGGACAAGTCAATCTCCATAAGCCCCCATGTTAAAGTGGCCAACTTCACAGCAGAAATAAACATGTTTGCAGCCTGGTACAAAAAACAGTTCTGGTCTCTATAGCTAGTTTCTGTTCTAGACTTATTAAGGCTTAAAGTTATGCATAGTTAATAGCATGGACGCTTTGACTGACAGGTGGGTGCCGTTACAGGTGGCTTGTTTGAGCACCGAGGTGTCATTCAGCCCACCTCAGGTCCGTCGATGAACCATGTCTTTGAAGTTTTTTTGATTTTTAGAAAGGGCTACCAAGATAGTGACGACCTGAGCCACCACACCCTAAGCTTAGGCATCCATTCTTTATACAGTCTATGTGACAAACATATAAGGTCCTATGTGGAGCCAGTGTTTGTGGTGGTTTGTCCCTTCTGGGCTGCTGTAGAAACATCGTGGTTCAACATGATGACTCCCTATGATGACTAATGTAAAAGCCTAATTTTAAAGTAACAAAGACATTGCTGATTACACCACTCATGAATACATAGTTCCAAATATTATATTCCCTTTCTGTCAACAGATCCTCTCAAATGTTACACACTGGACCTTTAATATAACCATAAGGACTTAATTTGGCAGTGATATTTGTATTGTATCCTGCTCCAAACTCTACAGCTGTTATCTGTTTTCTCATACATTAAGCTGACAGTGGTGAGATATAATGGCTTTGTGATGAAGAGGTTTGTGTGTGTGTGTGTGTGAGAGAGAGAGATAAAGAGTTAAACGTGTCCGGCCTCTGCAGGCTGTGATTGGCCCACAGCTGCAGCTCTGGGACGGGCAACAAGTCTCCGCTCTGTGCTCACTGGAAAAGTCACTTGGTGGACGAAGCGGACTACTGAAGAGGATTGGACTGAGTGTTTTTTTTTTTACATTTTTTTTTTTTAAATAAATGATAACAAATGGGACTTTTGTTGTGATTCCGGTTTTTTTGTTACCGACGTTTGAATCCGTTATTTTATCCCAGAGGCGAGCGCGTGCTGGTCCGTTAGAGGTCGGTTGAACAGTCGACCACTGACACTTTTGATTCATGGACTCAACACGGACTTTAGCTGAAAGCATTTCTGTCAAGATTGACTTCATTCATTGAATATCCAGGTATGTTATCGACACATTTATAATGTGCTTCCCTCCATCTTTTTATTTATTTATTTATTTAAATGTTTGCAGTGATATTTTACCAGTGCAGCCAAGATAGAACTAGCGAAAACAGATGTTTACATGCACAGTTGGTGTTATATCTATGAATATTCAGCATATATATATGTTATATACCTGTTAACTATTACATTAACTATGACTTCTTAAACTTTACGACACCCCTAAAAGAGCCCAATGTAAAGTCCCAGACAGACCCCGAAGTCTCTGACTGTACTTGGACTCACATTGTGTTACTAACTTATTGTGAATATATTATAATGGGATTTATATGGATTTCTTTTTGTAACACTGAGATTAAAGTGAGTCAATTTGGGATTCTTTAGAGCCTACAGACCCCAAACCTGAGTGTCTGGCTGTACTTGGACTCTGAATAATCACCCCACACATTGTGTGATTGTACTAACTTATTGTTAATATATTAAAATGAGATTTATATCTTCTTTTAAAAAAAATATTGACATTAAACTTACTTCATTTGGGGCTCTTTTAGACCCGACAGACCTTCCGATAACCCCAAAATGTCTTAGGAACTCACTAAAAGACCTTTATCCAGCCAGAAAGTGCCAGAAAGAGTCTTTTAGTGACATAAAAACTTGCATATAACTTGATGTTATGTTTCATATAAGAACAAAATTTTATTTTTGATCATATTGTCTGGAAATCCTCTGAAAGGTGGGTGTATAAACCCTGTATCACTGCATGTCTTTCAGATTAAGGGAACATCATGTTGTCTTTGGACAGTATGAGCGTCCTGAAGATTGTGCTGTTTATCTTTGAGGCTGTTTTATTGACCGACTGCGCAAGAGGTGAGAGCTGCTTCATGAGTCATCTTTCTTTCCCATTAATGTTGCGTGTTTTAAACCTGGACGGTAAAACCAAATCATTATAACTCAAGTTGACTGGCTGCGTTCTTGTGAGCATGAAGAAAGTCTCTTAGCGTTTTCACACCGAGAAGTAAGAGACGGAAAACTAAGAACTAAGAAATCTCTAAACGGAGCCCAAAATCAACACAGGGCAGAGGAACGAGAGAGGGCAAGCCAACCCCTACCCCCAGTTTGTGTGTTTCAGTCATGGCTGTGTGTGTGTGTGTGTGTGTGTGTGTGTGTGTGTGTGTGTGTGTGCGTGTGTGTGTGTGCGTGCACATTCACTACAGCTAAACCAAACAAACATCATCCATCAGCTTCCCAGGGTGAAAGAACACAAGTCAGTGTAAGAGTCCAGCTCTCCCGTGGCTGGCCAAGAGACTGTCTCACATAAGCCTGTGTATGTTTATGTGCATGCAAATGTGTGTTCCTGACCGAAACACTGAGTGGAGAGTGGGAGACCTCAGTCTGACCACAATTCACTGCAGTGTTTATTGTGCCAGTATCAATACTTTGCTTTATAAAGATAACTTACAGTGAGCTTGTCAACAGGTCATGAATAACTGTCCAAGCAATTTCTATGATTTCATCCACCATCACTGACTACTGAACCATGTCTGATGCAATCCAGCGCCGCGAGTCAAAGGACCGAGGCAAAACTTGAAACTACACTCCGGCTTTAATGAGAGAAATCTGAAAGCCAGACACATTTCCCCGGAAGACCATGCACTGGCAAAACAAGCAGGCTCCATAGCGCTCCTTTTATTCTCCAGCTCAGCGTGGAAGTGATTTCAGGAGGCGTCTGATAGCTACAATACCTGCATGTGGCTATCAGGGCTCAAGGTAGAGGGGGCAGGAGGAGGGCTGGCGGCAGTTTAGAGGGGGAGATTAGATCTGTGGGTCTGCAGACAATGCCTCATTCACAGCGTGGCAGCCGTGCCTTCACGGCACGACTAAACCAAAAAGTAAACAAGACGTGAAGGCTAAATAAGATTAGACAGGCAATTTTGTATGTTTACAGATTAACAGATGTCAGTGAAGGAGAAACCCAAAGGAGAATCCGGTGGGATGGTGGAGAAGCGGAGGTCCAATGGGCCTAAACAGATTTCATGTCAGACAAAAGGAGGAATTTACAGCCTGTTTTTCATAATTTGTCTGGGAGTGGTAACAGATGCACATCAGCAGATATGTAGTTGGCAGGCATGTGTGAGTGAGATGGTTTTGAATGATGCTTGACAATCTGTGAAGTGTAAATATCCCACAGTTCTCCCAGCAGAAGCAGCAATACAGTGAGTTCTGTGTTACAGTCCAAATGCAACAGCTTGACTCTGACATCCTGTGAAATACAGTCATGGGCTTTTTGACTCAAAACGTGTGCTTTTATAGTAAAGCCAAGGCCAGAAAAGCTGTAAAGCTGCCCCTGTAAAATTTAACAATGTATGATGACATCTTTGACAAATGTAAATTAAATTATAAAGGACATGCCGCCCCTTTGAGTTACGTGTGAGACAGTAAAAACACAGAGGAAGTGTTACTTTACTGCTCTTATCTAAACATTTCAAACAATACACCTGAGAAGACAGTAGGAAAGTTTGGGTGAACGATTTTAAGCCTGTTGCTGTCAGTCATCAGGCGACATCTGACCCTGGACCCCCTGCCCCTTGTGCCACACACACACACATATGGACCCTCCCTCTCTCCGCTACTTTGACTTTGCGACTGGCCAAGCAAGAATTATTTCTTAAGACCCCCCTACACCCGCCCTTCCCTTAGGAACCCCCTGCACTTCCTCCGTCCCAGCGCCTTCTTTCCTCCCCCTCCAGTGCTCCGCCACCCCCAGCAGCTGGAGGAGGTGCTCACTGATGTGTCCCAGCAGAGCCTCTAATGTGGTGACAGGCCCGGGGACCACTGGGCTCCACTAACAGAGGAATGCAGCAGCCTGGACATATGGATCTGCAGAAATGCACCCTGGGAGAAACAGAGAGGCACCAGGTGTCTCGGTTATGCACCAGGACTAGCTAACAATAAACACACACATTGAATGGTACTGTTTTGATGCATTTTAATTAGAAACAGGCATCAAATACAGTCAGGTCTTCTTGCACATGTATGTGGCTCTGATTTATTCCTGTTTTCTAACACCACACACATGTTTGCTTCACCTCTGCAGCCATCTGGTGAAGTTTAAAGCATGCAAAATGCTCTGCAACCCTGTTGGAAAATATACATTTTATAGCAGAGTTACATCATGGTTCCATAACAAGAAGGTACTATGAGATAAATTGTATGCCAAGGGCTTTTAAAATCACAAGGCCATTTGGCTCCCAGATAGTTTTCCATTTCCTTTTACCGTAATGAGGCTAGTTTCTCAGTAACCAAATGCCCCAAAGTCCTGTTATTTTTTAAATAGCTCCTGAATAGTAAGAAGGTGTAACAGTGGTGTTCTGACTCGTGGGCCAAGCTGGTGAGACCGCGGGGAGAGAAGAAAAGGAGAAAGAATTGTGCTGAAAAAGCTTGCCTGTGCTGCTGTGTACCACGGTTTTTAACGATCCGTGCACAAGTCACACTTTAATGCTCCATTTAGGTATTAGAAAATAAAAATCAGTTTCGTGTTACGTTTTGTTTTTCAGCCCACACCAAACAGTGGAACTCGAGGGAAGTCAAACATCTCTCGTCTTCTACTCCAATCTGTGCAACTCATCATGTTGAATTTTTCAGACAACCAGCACTGTCTGCCACCCTTCTGACACGTCCCCTTCGTCTTTCCCTGCATTTCCTCCTCTTTATTACCAGTGTAAAGTTGAAGGAAGTGAGTTAAGTTAATGTGCTGTCGTTAAAACAAGGCATGAGCTGACCTTTACTCCCACCCCAGCCTTTTCGCAACCCTCCATAGCCCCTTATTTACTGAGTCTGGGTCCATTTGCGGAGAACAATGGCTGGATTATTACGTGTGGCTGTCCCCCAGGTTGGACAGGGCAGCAGTGATTAATTTTAAGCACTCCTCATCCCCTGTAGACCACACTTATTTGCCATCTATTAGAGCTCACAGTAGACGGGGGACTTTCTTTACTGAGGCTCTGCCATTTAGAGGTGCGTGAGAAGAAGTTACGAGAGTGAACGAGCGCTGCTTTCGTGCGTCTGAATATATGCGTGGGTTTTATTAAGCAGGCTGAAATTACCCTGAGAAAAGTCATGATAATGAGACATCCAAAGGAGCACAGGGCAATTTAGAAAACCTCAGAGGTATACCAACAACTATTCAGCTCCACCTCGTTCTCCTCTAAACCAGGTGGAAATAATATTACTCCTGCTATGATCCCTCTGTTTCTATCACGGAAATAATGTTACCACCGCTATAACAACCCGTGTTCCCCATCTATCAGCACACACTGCTGAACCCTGTCAGTTCAGGAGGAAACATTCGGGGAGAGGAATGTGTCAGACTTCACCCCTGCGAAGGGAAAGAAAGAAAAGGGCCTGTAGCTGTGATAAGTAGTCATAATGGAGGTCAGTTGGTGTTTACTTTAGCAGGGTCATATAATCCCTGTGAGCAACACTGCCCTCATTGAGTGACTTTAATGGCCACTTCAATTAGCATTCATGTGGAATTTCAACAAGGCATTGTCCACTTTCAGTGTGTGTCACCGTCAGCTGTATGCTAATGCTAAGACGAGAGGAATTTCTTTTTTTGTTTAATATATAATATGAGTCATACGAAGGTTTGTGTGTGTGTGTGTGTGTGTACAATGCTCATTAGTTTGTTGGGGCAGTTGGCTCCGGCTGTGTTTTTCAGACCACACACACTCTTCCTGCTGGCTGAATGGATTTGGGTTCAGTTAAATAGAATTCCTTTTGCTCCTATTAACCTTCACAAAACTCATGTGGCTGCTTAAAGAGTGCACAGAGGTGCCAGACTGTCACCATTCAGATGATAATCAACTTTATGTGCCTCCCTGGTCTGACTTGCAAGAGTTACCAGACACATGAATAACAGATTGTTTTAGTTAATTGACAGCTGTTTGGTGTTAAATAAGCATCTGATGATACTGGACAGTGTTTAGACTCAACAGTTCGAGCTGCTGTGTTACACCCTCAGCCCCAGAGGAGAGAGAGAGCGAGACAATGGACTGAGTGACTGGAAGTGAGCCTGTAGGTGGGGGTGAGGGTCCACCTCACTGGAACCTTACAAGTGACCTTACAATAACATTTCAGCTCCACAGTGGGAAGTGTTTGTCTTGCGCAACCCCTGTTTCTAAGCCTCCTTCATTTCTCCAGTTGCTCTCTGTTTTCTCTTTTTCTTTCGAGGAGCCAAGTTGTGGAGAAAGGGAGATGCCCCCCTCCTCCTCCTCCTTCTCCTCCTCCTCCTCCTCCTTTATCCCCCCCTCCTCTTCATTTTGTGCTCCACAGATGTTCACATTAGTGAGTGAAATGATGAGATTCCAGTTGTTCTCCTCTCTCACCCCTCAACAGGATAGGCTGATTTTGTTTTCCTGCAGATTTCTAACTTTGAGATTTATGATTCGGACCTCGAGTCTGCATCCAGCTGCAGACGAGAGGTGCAGAAATCTGAACTTTTTTTTCTTCCACTGCTTCTTCATAGCTTTCATTCAGCACTGGCTCCTTGTTGCATATCCTGCCCTTTCCTTAAGCCTACTAAAACCTACAAAAAATGTGCCATGACAACCATTTGTTGTCTCCGGAAAACATATCTATACAGTATTTATGCCATAGTGGCCTTTGGGATGTTGCTGAGCAGGTTTGGACAAGTTCAACAGTTGTCATTGTGATGTTAGTGAATTTAAACAGCAGGAATATTATCTGGCCCATCGCACTGTACTTGCCACAGCCTGCTTGAATCTGTGCTGCCTCAGCCTCATACTGACTTATCAGAATACCAAATCAGGCAGCCAGGAGGTACCTGTTGCATGTACCATGATGATGAGCTTCCTCTTTTATTTTTTTTCCTTCTCCGCCATCAAGTTGTTCATTGTTTACCTTCTGTTTTTGATTTTGAGGAAGCAGTTTGATGCTAATCATCTTTGTAATCTGACATCTGCGCCTCACTTCGAAGCTTTCTCTGTCTTTCTTTTTCTTCCTCCTTTCTACCCCCTCCCCTCTCTGAGGGTTTTATTAGAAATCACTCTGTCCCCGACAAACCCTCACACACACACACAAACACACAAACACACATCAACCCCGCCGTTCTGCAGTTAAAAGGGTGATTGAAAGTTATGGTGGTGGCAACAGCGATGGCTGGCTGAGCCTGAAGAAAGCCGAGCCATGGGACAGCTGGGATAACAAGCTCTGAATGAGGCCTCCGCTGCCTTCGACACACACACACCCCAAGACCCTCCTTCCAGTTGCTTCCATCCTCCCCTTCTCGACCACCCCCCTCCTCTTTCAGTTCACCTCCGATGAGCTTCAATGAGACCCCACATGGCTTTGTGGCTTTTTCACTTCCACTTTGTTTTTCATTAGCGATTCTTTTGAGCGACCTCGGAAATTCTATGAGCATTGTCCCCATTGATTGAGCCCATAAAGGGTCCGGTTTGGGCGATCACTTGTCACAGTACATCAAAATAGGAGTTTTCATTGCGAGCGCATACGCTGTCATGATGGAATTTGTTTGCATCCATTTCGAGCAGCAGCAGTCTCTCTCGGCAAAGATGTGAGGAGGCAAAGAGGCCCTGATTTTTCATTCAGGAGACCTCTGTAATGAATGGAAAAATATGTCCCCGCTTTGACTTGAAGAGTGGAACGGGACAAGGGGAGGAAAAATCATTTCAGGAGCAAAGAGTATAATCTGTCATATTTTATAGCAAGGCTACTGCTATCCCAGACTGGAATTCTGCGCCATGCAGTGAAACTGATTTGATTTCCTCATGCACTGGGATGTGAGTTTGGACCTTGGATCAGCCCCCAGCTTGGATGTACTTGGAGTTAGAGGCTTGGCACTGGGCACTATTCTATTCATACAGCTATTCTGTGTCTGAGATTGAATATCGACTAAACTCACTGTTCTTTTTGTTTATTTTTAGCCATGCTAGCGGCATTGACTCTAGGGATGGCAGTGTCTGGCTTGTCTGTTGGTCAGCTGGTCCATCACTTTGATTCAGACTGAAATATCTCCACAACCAGTAGATGGATTTCCATGAAACATTGTATAGACATTCACAGTTCCCGGTGGATTTGATGATCCACTGACTTTTTCTGTAGCGCCACTAAAAGGCTGACATTTTTTGGTTTTCTCAACAACTATTGGATTGATTACCATAATTGTTTTCTGAGACATTCATGTTTCCCAGAGGATGATTTGTAAAATTCATCACTTTTCATCTATGGCCATCCTCAGGTCAATCTTTATCCAATATGCAAAACTAATGACATTCCCATCAGCCTCAGCTGTACTTTGTGTTTCATGCACTGACAGTATAAAGAATAGACGGCGTATGCGTCACCCATACATTTTGAAGCTCAGAGTGTGGTGGCTCTTGCCTTCTCTGTGTTGTACTTATTAGGAAAATATTAGCATGCTAACACGCTAAATTAAGATAAGAAACAATGCTAAACATCAACATGCGTTATCATTGGAAGTATATTAGCATTTTGATTAGCGAACACTGTTGTGCCAAAGTATAGACTCAAATAGGCTGATGGCACGACTGTAGACTCTGTTCTTGTTTGTTATTTTTAAGGCATTTTTACATTAAGTTGAAAATGAGATGCTTCATTGATGTAACAGACGTCTATTGTGGGCGTCAGCTGCCTGTTCCTGTGCAGGTCACCTTGATATAAAGGACTTTATGGCTCACTGTGGACAGTTGATTAACAAAGAGAGACAGCCAGACTGGCAGACAGAGATGGATAGAGGGCAGTGACCTTTGTACAGCGGAGTAGTAAGGTGAACTGAGAAAGCACTGAACAAATTGTCACTGTGAAAGGGCGAGTACCACATCGTAATGACAGGCTCAACAGCTCTATGATGACAGATTGATTTCAGACAATATTCCTGGATTGTCAAGAGGCCCCATTGCTGTCAGTGAGAGCTTTGCCAGTTCCTCCACCCCCTCCGTCTGTCTCGGCTTGCTTCTCCCCACTCTGTCTCATCTCTGTCTCACCCGCCTTTCTCTTTCCCTCACCCACTCCTCTACTAGCCTCTCCCTCCCTCCCGCTCTGGTCTGAATCGCTCCATTCTGCCCAAACACTCCTGCTACATCGCAGTCTGTCATTGGCCCTCTCCTGAAAAGATCTTGTTGACAAAGGCGCTGGTGTAAAGCGCTTCCCAGTGTCATGGTGATTGGCTGATCCTCGGACTGTACGCTGGTGTAGGGTTCCTGGAGACGGAGAAATGAGGGGCACTCATTGCCAGGCTCGGCCATCATCATCATCATCATCATCATCATCATCATCACGCAGATGTAACCACAACACACACTCTGGTTCGCCGGTGACAGCATGTCTGGCTCAAAACGGTCTTGTTTATAGCCTCTGTGCTTCTCTGCCAGTCAGGAGAACATCAGACCGACCCAGAGCGACAGTGGCTCGACTTAATGAGACATCTGTATCTCATTCAGCACCTCCAGACTGGACTCCGGCTGTGTCAGCTGTACACAGAGAGACAAACACAGGTTGGACAGATTTTTCCCACTATGGAATGCAGGAAGGGTGAAGGAAGAGGCATGCAGGGAGTGGCAGGATGCACCTCACTGTTGACTGACGGTGATGATGATGACCATGTAACAACATAAACAATGTTCTTGTTTATGTGGAGATGATATAATTTGCCCACCTGAGCAAATAGAGCTGCAACAATTAGTCGATTAACTATCAACTATTCAATTAATCGCCATTAGTTAATTGTTTTGAGTAATTTTCTCAAGAAAAAATGTCAAATTTTCCCTGATTTTAAGTTCTCAAACGTGAATATTTGCTGGTTTCTTTGAAGATGTCACATTGAGCATTGGGAAACAGTGACAAACATTTTTTTTGTACATTTTATAGACGAAAAAAGAGGGAGAGCTCAACTGGTGGAGTATGCACCTCATTTCCGAAAGGCTAAGTCCTTGCTGCCGTGACCCGGGTTCGACTCCGGCCTGTGGTCCTTTGCTGTGTGTCATCCTCTCTCTCGCTTTTCTCTCTCTTCTCCCCAAAAATGCTAAAGAAAAAGTATAATCAATCAAGAAAATGATCGACAGATTGATTCATCATGAAAATAGCTGTTACAGTAGTTACAGCCCTATGATTAAGTATGCTCTGGAGCAGTGGCTTTTGTAATCTCTACTTGTGTCCCATCATCATCTGTTCTATAGAACAGCGAAAACTGTGAACTTTTGACTCGTACAGCTGCTTGTGCTCAACTTTTAACGCTTTTTTCTTGACAAAAGACTTTTGTTGAAAATAGTTTATATTCGTCAAAAAAAGTATCCTATTGAGTCATGGGGATCATCATATCATCTCTCTCTCTCTGTTTTTCTGTATTTGAATCATTTTTGAGGCCCGACGAGGTCAAATTAGTAAGTAATTCATAAGTAAATCTAAAGATTAGATTAGATAAAGATTTTGGCCTCCAGCCCCTTAAAATAAAACGTCTTCTAATCACAGTTTATGGTCTTAGTTTGGACATAAGTTGGGTGCAGATCAACCAAAGAGTGAGTTTTCCCTTTTTTACACTGTATTTTTTTGGAGGATTTTTACAGGTTTGAAGATGCACATATATTCAGTATTTCACAAGAACAAAGCAACATTTGAGAAATGTCTGCTGGAGTATGTGGTTAAATACTACAACTACTAAAAAGAGCTTTAATCTTTAACTCATCATCTTTGGCATGAGGACTACAGTATAGCAAGATGCAGATACATTTTTTTTCCTCCAAACTTTCATATCTGTGTGTGTTTGTGAGAGAGAATAAGAGACAATACACAGGCAGAGTAGCCAAACATGTGTGAGCGTTCACACAATGTCCCTTTCAGTGCCAAGTGGTCGGCTTATCTCCAGTGTATTAGACAGACAGTAATAAACAGGTGCTCGTTGGTGCCCTGCTCTGTATTGGAGAGAGGGAGAGAGAGAGAGAGAGGTCTGTTTGAGTGTGTCATGTGGCTGAGGCTGAGCCCGGGCCAGGGAGTGGGGTGTGAGATTGTTGGGATTCCTGGTTACTGCCGCCTGGGCCCACCTAATCCCCCTTCACTCCCCCATGCAGCCCTCCTCTTCTCATGAGCTGTGTGTTAAAGGAGGCCTCTCTGCCATCTTAGCCTCTGCTCCCTGCCACTCTCTAAATCAACTCTCCTCTCTTTAACCCTCACCCTACTTCTTTCTCCATGGCTATTTATTTATTTATTTATGTATGTATGTATTTATTTCTCTCCCCTCCTTTTTACCCATCTTTCTCTGTCTCTGTCACTCTATCTGGCCTTTCTCTCTCTTCCTCCAGCCTCCCTCCTGTTGCCTCTCCCCTGATAAGTGGCCCTAAGCACACACTCAGCCCCTGTGTGTGCACCAGGCCTTAGCCTAATGGAGTGAGATAAAGCGACTAGAGTGCCACTCACTGTGCACTCTTTATTACTGACTCACATCTGCATGAGAAGTTATGCTACTACTGAACTGGTGTTTTCTGTATTCTAAGGATACTTGTACCATCCCATCAGAAAAAAGAACCGTCATTAGATACCAGATATATACCTAATATTCAATGTATTTCTCACTTATGATCTTGCATTGTCCAGTCCCTCCATTTCTTTTGAAGTGGACATACACCTAACCAGAAAAAACAACACATATCGATGATAAGTTTGCTGTTATTCTTTATTTTTGACCAAAACCAACAACAACGTAACAAAATTTTAATACTTTATGACGTCTCTAATCTGTCTGTGGCTCCCAGCCACAAGTCTTCTGGTTCATACTGATGTAAATCTTTAAAAAGCATTTTAGAAATTAGAATTAGCTGGGCACTGGTGGACTATTTTCACCTGGGGATTATGACACATTTGATGTACTGACGTGTGTGGGGTGTCTCAAACTAAACTGCATGGCCATAATTATGGTAGTTAAGGAACATGTCACCCAGTGCAACAGTGTGGCCCTTTAACATATTTTTAATATCTTTCTGGCAGCATGGAACACAAGAATAAGCTATACAGTATAAGGCTTTGGCTACACGTGCACTTTATTTGTAGCAGTTGTTTTTCTTTTCATAAAATTAGTTGACAATTAGACAAATATGGAATATTGCCACCTTTACCCTTTAAAAAAACGAGGAAAAGGAAACAAAAAAAAAGAAAAATGAACCAAACTTCCACTCCAACTCAAATCTAGAAAACAACGGTCAATGAAGTACTGGCACGTCCCAGAATTTTATGTTTTAGCAGGGTGAAGAAGGATTTTATTTAATAATAACTACCCAAAATGGTGACAACTTTGAACAGAAAATACCCAACTCTCTGTACAGTGGTAGACCAGGTAAAACATCGGAAAAGCAGGTTATAAACTGTTCCAGCAGTAAGACAAAATGGCCACTCCAAAAACATTATATGAAAGGCCTCTATTAATTCAAGTTAAGGACTTTCCATAAGGACTGCGTACTTTTCCTGGCTTGTAGACGTATGGAAAGGTACAGAGTCCTCCGGGAAAAATCCTTAAACTGAATTAAAAGAAGCTTTTCATATAATCAAAGTACATATCAATAAGTTCAATTTATGATGAAGATAATGACTTAAACAACAGCCACACTTACTAAATCTACTTTTTCCTGATGGATAGAGTTTCATACACTTACTAAATCTACTTTTTCCTGATGGATAGAGTTTCATTTCATTTATAAAACTAATAATAGTTGTCCAGTTTATTGAAACTGATTTATTTTGGGTGGTTTTTGTGTTACTGTACCAACACATGATGGTAGTCTACAAAAACACACACATACACACACACAAACACACACACTGCTTTTCCTGACAGAGGCAGCTGGGGCCGGGAGAAGGCAGTCAAGTTTAATGAAATATAGCAGCTTAGAGTTCAAAGGCTCCACAGTAGGCCCTGCTAAGGGTAGGCCGCGTGATGGAGATGTTTCCAGAAGCTTTATGACGCTGGAGTAATTTCTCTCTGTTTCTTTCCTGTTCTTTTGATGAGGGGTCGGCAGGAGCCTGTTGTTCATGGAGCCATTAGCAGAGGAAGCAGACTCACTGCGGATTTACTGCAAACAAGCGGCAACGTTATTCCTGCGATTCAGCTTGAATCAGATAGATTGACTGGAGCATCTTATTCTCTTTACCTCTTTCTTTTTATTCCACCCCCTCCTGCTGTTTCTCTGGTCCCTCATGTCACCCAATAGCTCCTCCTGTACCATTCCCACCACTGAAGCAGTTGCTATTCAGCCTACATCAGATGGTGCCGAAGAAAGAGCCATTGTCCTGGCTGGTCTTACCCCGCTCTTATCTATTGATTGGAAAGCTGAGAGGAGAAAATAACGGGTATTGATTACCACACTGGGTGAAGTTGCTGGGCAGGACGTCTGGAGGGGTAAGAAAAGACGGCATTCTTCACCCTCCGCTGCCCCGCTGCTGTCAGAACACCGTCCACGGCCACTCCACATATCCAGTCCCCTTTCACCCTGTCACTGCAACCCCCACCCCCCTCCACCTCCTCCCCCCTTTCCTCCCTCACCTCACCTCCTTTCTTGAATTGCCAAGGTGGCTCTCCCCTTCTCTTTCTCTCTCACTGTTTTATGCCGATTTTTATCTCTGCTTGTGAAATGTATAGCCGAGCGCAGCAGCAGGCTCTGCACAGAAGCTCCGGCCTTTCACACACTCCCCGAGCTGCGGTGTCCACCTCACCTTTTCGCCTTCACCCAGCCCCTC
Source organism: Larimichthys crocea (assembly GCF_000972845.2). Taxonomy (NCBI): domain Eukaryota; kingdom Metazoa; phylum Chordata; class Actinopteri; family Sciaenidae; genus Larimichthys; species Larimichthys crocea. The sequence goes on along the minus strand of NC_040034.1, from coordinate 11,225,884 downwards.
CAGTCTCAAGTAAACTTACCGGCACTGGATTTGGTTTCTAGCTTTCATGTAGTTTTTTGTGTGCATTTTTTCCCCCCTTCCGACTCATGTTCCTTGAACTTTACTTACTCCCCCCACCCCCACCCATTTCGTTATATATTTTTGTGTTATGCAAGTGTTCCTGAGGTTTTAAAGGATGCGTGATAGAAAATTTCCCTGCAAGCGCAGGCTCCATTAAACCTCTCTTATGTTCGAGGTCTGTCTGCTCTTGTATGGTCTGCTGAGCTAACACAGTGCTGCTGAGTAGGAGGAAGCATTCTCTCGCTTGTATCTGTCTCTCTGTTTCTTATCCTTTATGTAAATACTGTGCATTGAAGACACATTCACTCAGATCAGTGTTTATCTTAGTAATGAATCACTGCCGTCCTGGCAGAGGGCAAAAGCCTTTTGATGCACAAGAAATTCTTGCAGTTGGCTTAAGATTAAGGACCAAATCCTTTTTTATTAGATGATGTTTACAGAGTTGTTTGAATAACTATATCCTGTATTGGGTAGACGGTGTTGCGTGCATTATCAAGTTGTTCTCATTGCGGTTGGTTAAGTTCCAGGTGTTCGCTATTGGAGCTGCTGTCAGCAGCCAAGCCAAACCTTTATTGACATGTTTGCAGTGTCTAGAAAGACCAAAGCACTTTGTATGGGGAAGGAAAAATGCATGTACACATCATTACAAATCCACAGGTGTTTTGTAAAAGAGAAAATAAATGAGCAGCAAGGGACCAGCACATCTGAACATAGCTCAAATCTGGCAGCCTTTGTAGTTTGTAATTTTTTATTTATTTATTTATTTTAAATCTGTGCTCCTCTTTCCTACCATATTCCCCTCCATGGATGCCTGCACGTTAGATCAACAGTTCATTAACCCACTCACAAGGTTTCTTGAAAATGTCTATATTTAGTCTGAATCACAAGAATGCCTCTTATTGAATGTGCCCCTTTCTCTTAAAATAATCCATCACCAAATTGAGCAAAGAAAAACAGAGCTAATTCTGAGAGTCGCCAGGCCTCCTCCTCCTCCTCCTCTTCCTGCGCTATGAAAGATTCCATTCACACATGGGGCTCGGCTATAATAAGGAGCGCCGTACCAACGCTGCAATACAGGAAAGCCCATATGGTCATGTGTATCATTTTCCATTTAGAGAGCAGCTAACAATTCAAACAATTTGAGTAAACACTCACCACTTTGTCAAAAATCTGCCAGATTCCCATTCATCATAGCCTCTGTAGAGGACCATAATGCTTAATTCAGCAACCAGGAGAGTGCCTCAGAAGACTGAAGCTAAAACAGCAGAGAAAAGTGCAGCTATAGTCCATTTTACCTCCAGTATGGTGTGATTATATGTTCCATTTGTGTGTCTTGGACTATTTATCTTACAATCAAGCAGATATGGGAATAATTCCCCCTTTTTTTTTACAGAGGGCCTCTGTGTGCTAGTTTCAAAGCTTTCAACTCGAAGGTTAAGAGAACCTGTCCTTGAGAGGGAGGAGGAGATTCCCCACTGAAGAAAGGATGGTGGTCATGCACACAGCACAAACACTTATTAAGTTATTCAGGCGATGTCCTTGATTTCAACACCTCTTCATGCCTTGTTTTTCAAAAGGACTTCAAAAGGTTTTTTAAGAGCGGAGATGGAGGGAGGAAATCATTTGTTGCACATTCCTTGCACTCAGAGCACCAGCCAAAGCTTTCTAGTTTATTAAGACAAACTGCTCAGGAGCCGGAATCATCCTGAATAACCTCAGGATCACACAGACCTTTATCACGATTAAAGGAATGGCTGGGCAGTTTGTGGAATAGCCTGATTTGATTTTTGCAGAGTCGATCCAAATTAGAAGATTGATGCCACTCTTTTATGGTTGAATATAAGGCTTCAGCCAGCAGCCGGTTAACTTAGCTTAGCACTAAAGAGACCAGGGTACTCGGCCAGAAGTGCTTGATGGTCGAATAGCTTCGGAAACCCCCTCCTCTGAAACCCTTCTCACGTCGGAAACCAAAGATCCGACATTTACACCCATTTCACGCCATGATTGGCGAGCTGTGCAGAGGTGAGAAATAAGCCAGAGTTTGAACTTCTCTCTCTAGCTCAACTATTTCTGTCATCTTAAGTCGAAAAAGCTTTCCAAGCAACTCTTGTCTGTAAATGTGCGCCATTATCCCCATTTTTACCTCTGAAGCGCAGTCATTCACACGTTTACTGCTGCAGGCCGAGGCTTATATTTAGTGTACAGATATGAAGGTGGTATCAATCTTCTCACCTAGCTCTTGGCAAGAAAGTGACTATTCTTTCAAATGATTAACAACAGTCACATGGCAAAATGAAAAAAAAAACACTTTAAAGACACACAGTGTTATATATTTTTATGAATGGAAAAGAGAATTCAGATGTTCCCCTATCTCTTTTTATGTTCTGGATAACTCTCCAGAAATGTCCTTCGAGCTTTCAGAAAATCTTTGTTTGACAGAAGCAGCATCTATGCTGGGTCATGTGTTTTGACACATTGCTTCAGCTGAACCTTTGACATGAATCAGGCCTTGTTTTTCTGTGTCATTCCCCTCTGTTAATGCAGAAGGAACACATGGCTCGCAGGACCATAAGTCAGAAAGAGATAACTGAAGCCTATTTGTTCAAGATTTAGCAGAAATGTATTTATGTTTTTAAAGGAGGTTCAGTCTTTCAGGATCAACTCAGTCCATGTGAGCTCCTGCAGCATTACGCCAGTGGTATGGCTTGTTTGTGGTCCTAAGGCAGAGTCTGCAGTGTCAGAATCTGAACAGTGAGCGCCTCTGTTCTGCTTTCCCTGGTAGCAGAGGAGTGAGATATGGGCCAGCTGACAACAGCCAAAAAAACTGTGGTCGCGTTTTTTCTCCACAGACATAAACAATGACACTTCCAATTTCCTGTGCATGATGTGGACCAGGAAAGGCCATCCACACAGAGGAAGGAAAACTCTTGAGTGTGTGTATGTGTGTGTGTGTGTCCGTTCATGCATGGCTGAGAAAGACGTGGAAACAAAAAAGGAAGGAGTTTTTCATCGGTTCACGCTCACAGGTTTCACTTTTTTTCCGCTGAGTTTTGTGGCATGACTTATAAACTTTTTTTTTCTTAGAAAATATGAGTAAGTCCAGCTTTTTTAGCATCGGAGGTCAATGATACAAACAGCCCAGATGTTGTACCTGCAGCTGAGCTACATCTGTTGACAATGTGATGGATAAAACAACCAGATGGAGTTACCTGTGTCACCTCCCCCCACTGCAGCCCCATCAGTATAATGAACTTCTTGTTTACCATATGTGTGAAATGCACCAAAGGAATGTGACTGTGTGTGTGTGTTTGAGCGTGTGTGTATGTGTTTGGGAGAGGCCATGTGTACTTACCCTCCCCATTGTTTTTACTGCTACCAGACCGGCCATTTGTTCTGAGGCACAGACTGTGCTCTGTGTACTTTTGAGGGCTGTTGTAGGTATAGGGTTTGGTTGCATTTCCTCCCCCTTCTTTCGCTGCCCCCAGTCTCCTGTTTCTGTTCGATGTCTGCTCAGTAATTCAGGGTTTTGTTTAGTTTTTAGTGGGGGGGTTAGTTGAACGCCTGGTGCAGCACAGGCCTCCTAACACCATCACAGGGTGTTTCGGCCCGCTCCACTTCACCAGATCTGAGGGAGCAGACCTGAGCCAATTAAGAGCAGGGAGAACAGGCTGCTGTCCGTCTCACTCCAACCCGCCCCCGCCATCGCTTTGATCCCTTGCACGCTACACAAAACCAGAGCCAGAACACTTCACCATCTCTGCACAGGCAGTGGATGACAGGCCATGTCCAATTATTACAATCGAGTTTCAACATATCTGGGTAATCAGACAAAAAGATGACAAATTACCTCTTCCATCTGCACATGTCCAAGATGTTTTTAGAGATGTTTTTTTTTTAATCAGGATTCAGATGTTTTATTTAATGATTCCAGTACACATTTATTAGCTTAGCAGACTACTCTGATGCACTAAAAATATTTATGCAATTTTTATTGATCAGAAAACATTTTTTAAACTGAAATTATTGGAAGTGAAACTTCTCTTCCAGTTTATGTGGTTATTTAGTTGCTCAATCATGCTTATTATATAGTAATTTTTCACTGATGTGCTTTAATGTACACACCCGGTTGCTCTTAAGAGGTTTCCATATTTCCAAATGTTTGTAATGGAGACTTGAATGTATTGTGGTCTAGATGAGTAGTTCCTAAACTGGGGATAAAAACTCCCCAAAGAGGAAGATGATTAACAGGAAGGGAGAAAAAAAATATATCATTTCTGACGTTGGAAACAGCTGTTGGCAAAACTTTGTCCTCATAGGGTCCATTCAGTAGATAATCTGGGGCTTTCGATCGAATGACACGATCTTTATTAGCAGATGGAGTTTTCCAGATGTCATGAAAAATGTATGTAGATGTTTGAATTTCTATTCCCACAAGCACTTTAAGGACTTCTTACCCATGTTGGCTTAAATGTTTAGATTACACCTCAAGAACAGCTACTGAAAGAGCTTTTGATTTTTGTCAACTAAAAAAAAAAAAGTATTTATTTATTTATTTTATTTATAATTTGTTTTAATCTTTCTTTTTTTTACTTGAGTATTTATATGAATGAATTGTACCTCTAAAGATTATTAAGGAAAAAAGATAACAACTGTAAGAGGTATGGAGCCTTTGACGAGGGGTTGTGAGTAAACATTACATTATTTAATAGGGTCATAGATCAGAGACGCTGTAAATCACTGGTCTAAATGTTTCATTGTCTGTCCCTGACCCTGACAAGAATATTTTTGAAACCCATTTTTTTATGTTATTTTGGGCAGATTCAAACACAAAACCTGTTTTCCTTTTACAAAACCGTATTAAACTTTTTAAAATGTGTTCCACGCAATTCACCATTACTGTGTTTGTGTGTCCTCAGGACCTCCACGGGTGTCTGAGAAGGTGGCTCACAGACAGTCGGCCCGGCTCGGGAGCGCCATTAAGCTGCCATGTCCAGTGGAAGGGGACCCTCCGCCCCTTATAATGTGGACCAAAGACGGGCGCAACATTCACAGCGGCTGGATCCGTTTCCGTATCCTCCGCATGGGCCTAAAGATCAAGGAAGTGGAGGCAGATGATACAGGGACCTACATCTGTAAAGCAACCAACGGCTTTGGTAGCGTTAACATCAACTATACCCTCATCGTCATCGGTGAGTGCAGATGAGTTGTTTGTATAACCTGTTGCTCTGCGGGTTTGTGAGATTAGATCATAAAGCATTGTAAAATGTGTCACTCTTGTTAAAAACTCAAGCTTAATTAATCATCTTTAAAATATGAAGCCACCTGTCTGGTAACTCAAACCAGAGGCCGTGGCAGTGATTCAGTCTCCTGATTTGTACGATCAGAATGCATCATCTTCCACTGTGGTGATTTGGAGCCATATTCCTAACACTTTCCTGCAGTCAGAAATCTCACCACCAGTTCAAATGTTAAAAGACAGCATCACTTACAGAGGTCGAGGTCTAAAACAAGTGGATTTATGGAGGTTTAGTGGTTTATCCCCTCATCTATTGTATGTGTTACAGCCCCTGCCTCTCCTTGCCCAAAGTCAACAGCGGAATGGGATGATGTTTCATACCCCTTCATCCTCTGTGACTCAATTGGATCTCAAGCTCTTCCTTTTCCTTAGGCTACACTCTGTGGAGGCAGGAGGTCTGCAGCTCTGCAATAAGAAACACATTCAATGTAATAGTGCCGGTTTGTCTTCAGACTCTCGCACAGCTCTTGAATGGGGCCTGGAGGATTAAGCACGGTCTGACCGAGTGTGTTACACTGTGCGTGTGCATACAGTGTATTTCCTCTGTGTGAGAGCGGAGCATGATGAATGAGCAGAGTGGAGCGTGAAGGCTGTGTTTAGTCTAATTACTCTAAGATGCCTAATTAGGGCCAGAGTCTGTGCTTGCTCGCTCTCTCTCTCTCTCCCTCTCTTTCTCTCTGCAGCCTGGTCTTCTGACAGCCGGCCTTCAGAAGAAGAGCCATAATCAGGCAGATGTGGAAAACACAGAGCACTTCAAAAAAACTGTGCTTTTTGTTGTAAATCATGCTCATGAGTTGAGAATAGACGGAACCAAAGTTTATTTTAGGGTCCCCCTCAATATGAAATTGCCAGTGAGTTCAAAGAGAGGGTGTCTGCTGATTGTGCTAAAATGAAAGGTTGGAGACTGAGGCACAGAGCCAGCTATAATGTCAAGGTTCATACTACAGTTGTGCTATATAGTATCAAAGTCAGACGTGGCTATGTCTGTGTCTGCGTTGCACTTAAAGGGCACTCTGAGTCTTCACACACACTGTACATACAATCAATCATGTGATGGATAACAACCACCGTGTCATTTTAGGTTTGTTTCAAGGCTTTCTTGATTGGATACCATCACAATCCTTTGTGTGTGTTTTGATGTGATGGATTAAGTCTATTCGTAGACTTCAAGATTCTTTCAAGTGGGGAGTGCAGGCAATGTGAATAGGAACATAAAAGCAGATAAATACAACTCATTGAATAAATTCATTTATGTAACCTCAAAAGAAATGATTGGGGTTTTATTTTTGTTTACCTAGTTGCAATAGTTGTATTTGAAGTGGAAGTCAAGAAGAACTAAAGGAAGTCAAGTGTACTGAAAGGAGCTGAAATGTTTTCTTGACCACGGTTTTGTTTTAACATGTGAGGCGGCTTATTGAACCAACAATAACATTTAAAAAATGTAAGTATTTGTCGCTGCAGTAGTGCCAAAAACTGTACAAGCATGGATTTTACTGTTGATTTAAAGATGGCAGAGCTAGGATGATGATTTTGATCAATTAAAGCTGACCTACGCTCACACACACACACACACACACACACACACACACACACACACACACACACACACACACACACACACACACACCACACACACACAGTCAAGACACACACACACTATTAGCCAATTCATCTTGGTGATAGATAACTTTTTGTCTGTGGTTTGTTATGTGACAGATCATTTGTCTGCTTTGGCTTCTGCTGCAGTGTGACTGAGTGAGAATGGAGACTTCAATGAAAACAGTTTCAGACCACTGTGATGAAGCTGGCAGAGACCATTGGGAGATCAGTTCAACCTGACTGTATGCGTTGCTCTACTCCCACTCAGTGATTAGGTTAGGAAAAAATACCATTGGAAGTTCAATCATAAGGCCTTCTTGGAAGCATATTTCCATGCGATTTTTATCTCACTGTTTTTGTCCTTTATGGAGTAACCTAGAGACGTTCTGGCCAGACTCTTAATCCTGATCTGGTTTGTTCCATTTCCTTTTTGTCCTCTGGTGATGGTGAGTGCGTGACAGACCGACTCTAAATGATCAGTCTGCATCTCACAAAAACACCCCCAACCCCTCTTTCTGCTCTCTTGTCCGTCATCCCATTAGGTACTGGCAGACCATCACCACAGCGTTTGTTTTTCTAGGTAATTGTCCCATCAGAGCTGCATTGCATTCTGGGTGCTTTTTTTTGCCACAAAGATTAGGGGGGCCTCATTGTCAAAATACTTCCAAGACTGAAGTCAGCTTAATACAGCCAAATAGTACGCAATTATCATGAGCAACACTTTCCATTAACGTTGAATCGCCTAATTGTTAGTCATTTTAATTGAGTTGCATGCAGTTAAATTTAGTGACCTGCTGGGAGGCCCATTATGTTGCTAAAAAAGATCAGAGGAGAGATTATTTATTTGAGATACTGTAAATGAGGGGTAGCTCCCAACATAGCTCCACATACAGTATCCATCATGGCGGTTTATTATTTTTACTGGATCACAGAGGGAAAAAAGCAAAAGAAGCAACTGCAGTCAGTTATAGTGCCGGTCAGGGGAGAAGGGTCGACGAAATCCTGGCAGCTGTTCAAGTTCAAGGCCCGATGTGGAGAGTATAACTTTTTACACATCGCCTGGGACCCGGCAGAGAAGCTGAGCAGAAGACAGACAGTAAGATAAAGAGACAGCGAAGACATGGGGTGAGATTAGAGGTGAGAGAGTGAGGGTTTTGCAGGGTGATGTAAGTAGGAGGAGAAGGAGGAGGAGGTGTAGTGGGTTCCACTGCGGCTAGAGAAATATCCCTCCTCCCATCTGCCAGCGGACAGCCTGTCCTCCCCTGAGCTATCTGAAGAATCTGGTCAGTCATTGCAACATGGCGCCTGCTCAATCCCTCCAGCTGGTTGTTTGGGCCCTGTTTGGGGTGGTCTCTTGACAACTGGCCCCCATCACCTCCCAGCACCCCTACTAGGAGAGACCGATGCGTGCAGCAACCTCTTCATCCTCAGCTGCTCAGACTACACCAGGCTTCATATTGGCATTAACATGGGATTGTCATATTAACATTTACAGGATTGGATGTTAATGTTTATGTCTGCACAGATAATATATTACAGGGCTACTACACAACTGGCAGCGCTCATTATGTCTACATGGAGATGTTGGCTTTCGCTGCACATTTTTCATTTTGTTGCTCTCTGGAGACATTGTCAAGCCAACTGTTGAATAAACTGCCCTGTGTGTGACTGATCACATGTGGTAGCTGTTTGGAGATTTCCAAGAGTGTGATGCAAGGCCACTGCGCATAACTTTCCCTGGACATTACAATGTCCCCAATAACATCTGGAGCTCATTGTGACCTCAAATCATCAGGCCTTTTCCTGTGATTCAGCTGGCACAGGAGGCCAGGGGAGAGAGTGTGTAGTGACCTGTTTCCTGTGGCTGGATTTGTGAATGAAGTGGGAGGGGATGGCGTCAGACCCTAAACACTGTAGTGAGGCCATGAATGGATTTAAGTTGTGTCGAAGGAGCGTGATTGCATTTTGAAAAATTTGATACTTTCTCGTGGAGCATTTAATTGCACATGCATGCACTTGAATCACGATTATTGTAATTGAATTTCCGTTTGCATAACAAACCTTTTGATTTCAAACAGTATGTATTTGTATTTGTTTGATCAGTAATTCCATAATAAGTTGCAGCTTTTACTTACACAAGAACAGCCCTCTCATATATCTGGAGGACTTGATTATTTTATTTTTCAATCCCCCCAAAAATAACAATCATATGGGAGCCATACCTAGCTGCCTGTCTGCAGTCTAGTGAGCCAACACTGTGTAAAGACAATAGTGGCAGGGGATAGCTTTAACAGGACAGACGTATAAAGGGCGCCATTGTTCCTCAGAATCGCCAAAAAGTAGAGAGGAAATAGATTCAGGAAAAAAAAAAAAAGTCAAAACGAAAACCCCGGCAGTGTGGGACCAAGTTCTGTTTGGATTGGGAGGTTCAGGAACCGGGAGGAATGTGGAGAGTCCAAGTGAGCAACAGAGAAATATTTCTTCCAGTGGAGGCTGTTTTTTAAAGGAATGGGTTATTATAGTTGGCCAGTTAAACCCCTTCAAATAGCCATGACATCATGGCTGGGCTTGGTGCTGCAGGGGACAAACAAAGGAGGGTTTGTACCCAGAGAACCCTAGAGAGCTTTGAGGGTTTCGGGGGGACTCGGAGGGAGGCAGAACGAGGGGGTTAGAAGTCACATCTGGTCTCTTTACCTGACCCAATCAAACCCTGAGAGGGAATCAAGTGTGCCAGGCTGAATCTAGAAAAATCCAACATGAGGCTGCAAGTACGAAAGGTAGGAGACTGCCTGGTAGTTTTTAAAATTTGTATTGTTATTAAACCATTCATCCACATCTTTCTCTTGACGTATGATTAGTAGGTTTGTTAGAAATGCTAAGGCTTAGACTATCATATCTAACGTAAAGTGACAGCTCAGTAGTATCATATAAAATCACGTAACAGCAGCCCCTCTTCAATAATCATCTGCTTAACGTCTCCTCCTGCACAGCGTGGCAGATATTGGCGTGGAACCCGATCCGCTCTGTTAATTCATCAATGCTTAACTCGAAAAGTCGATATGCATCACAAACTGTCGATTAGGTTTCACTCATTATATTTTCTCTAAGCCCTGTCTTAGCTCTGCTGCATGATGTCAGCCAATGACATAAACTCCACAGCTGTCTCCTGGAACTGGGCTTATGAAAACTTATCATATTACTTCCAAATGCTGCAGAGTGTGACCTGAGCATGCACCCAGCTCAGAGGAGCCTATCTATAAATGCTAAATTTACTCAGATAGAGCCAAAAACATTTTGCTGGGCCTGTTTGGTGCTGGGTCGCTGCCATATGAGCTGTGACAGTGACACTGTCAACAATTAAGATCTGCGGTGTGATAGATTAGGTTAATACAGGCTTTGAAAGTAGGAATATAACAACAATATCATCGGGTACACTGCTCCTAATATTGCCATACAAACTAAAAAAATACATTTATAGTGATCTAAGAAGTATGTGGTTGATAACACTGGGGAACACAACTTTTGTTGAGTTAGGTTCTGGCAGCTGTTTTTAACTAATTTCTGGGTGTGGAATCCAAAACTGATCTCAGTTTTTCTCTATCACGTCAAGTTTTTGAACTATAGGATTCCCCTTTTCTTAAAAAATATGACAAATACTGTACTTAACAGATACGTGCTTGTTTTCACTAAACAAAAGTAACAGTCTGTGCAATGATTTTTTTCCTTTCGCCAAAAAACCATGGGGATACCAAATGCCAACTTTTCACGTGTTCTTTGGTCCACATCCGTAAACTCTCGACACACTGCTTACACACTTTGTGAGGGGCCCATGGCTTGTCTTGATCACCGAAAACTACAAAAACAGCATAAAACAAAATAGAACTTAAAACGGTATGCCCATGGTTACAAGGTTAAGAGAAAAGCCAGCACAGATCCTCTTAATTCCTACTATGCTAGCTTTCTGTTTGCAGATATTGATAGTACTGACCTATTGGGAGCTGCACACACCTCTCGCCGCACCGTCTCAATTGTGACTGCACAAACAAGTTGCCACGTAGCTGTAGATGAGTCCATTCGTAATCAGCTGGCAAGTCTTACTACAGCTAATCAGTGGAATTTTGCTTATCTGGAGGGTAAGCTGCAGAGAAAAAAGCATGCCAATTTTAGTTTTAATCAGCATAAAAATCGAACTCAACAGATTTTTTAAATAAATTTTCCCCAGTGTAATAAATCACCATTTAATCCTTTATTTTATTGTCAGTGCAATATACATACATATATTACACACCAATGATCTATCTGTTTGTGTGGAAACAGGATGGATTTTGAGGATGTAAGTTCATTCTTCAACATGAGAAAATAATCTTTGCATCACAAGCTCAACAACCAGAGTTTGTCGCAGTTCAAAGGCCTAGATTTTCTTACCTGGACTTGGAAGATGTGGAAAGAAAATACAAAAAAGCCTTCTGACATCTGTAATTGAGCAGCTATGATCAACTCAAATAGCTGCACATCTTTATACAAGTACATGATACACTATACAAAGTCATGTAGTGCTTTGTGTTAAAGCTGTGCTTTTGTTTTGTTTTTTTGTTTTTTTTTTACATTACTTTGAATTCTGTCCTTCAAGATGTCCCTAATATTCACTACAAAAGAACCAACATCTAACAAACTGTTGTTCTGCTGTGTTTAACAGATGACTCAGGTTCTGATAAAACTGGACCCAGAGCAGCTGATGGAGCAGAGTCTGATCTAGGCACTGATGGCTTGTCAGAAAAATTTGGTAAGAGCTCTGTTGGCAGTCTATCAATAACTCAGTGGTAAATGAAAGGACTATAACAGTGGTTCTGCATGTTTTATCCTATTTACTACAAACCACATGTACTTTACATAACAGCACAAACCATACTGCTGTGTTTTTATAATGCATTTTACCCACAGGCAGCCATTTGTTCCCTTTAATCTCTCTGTGATATGAAACTCTGTTTCACGATGTCTGCATTTAATTTCTATCAAAGTGACATTATTGTTGTATGGCAGTTTAATTTCAGATTGACAAAAAAAGTCTGCATTGTTTTGATATTGCAACTTTTGGCAAAAATGAATACAGAGTTTGGTGTGATTGATTAGACATCTTGGACCAGTTTCAGTAATTTACCATGTCATTTTAATAGCACATGCAAAAGAATAAAAATCTATTGGGATCTGTTAAACATCACAGCATTTATTAAAGGCCATCAAAAGTGTAAAATACTGCACTTATGTACTTAAAAACATTAGATTTTTTCTTTAAAATTAGCAATTTGTCAGCTCAAGTTATGCATCCACCGATAAGTTACTAAATTTTTCCTCTTCTTTCGCCCTAAAGTTCGTCCCCGCTTCACCCAGCCCGCTAAGATGAGAAAAAGGGTGATAGCTCGTCCTGTCGGCAGCTCGGTGCGGCTCAAATGCATGGCCAGTGGAAATCCTCAACCGGACATTGTGTGGCTGAAGGATGACAGGCCACTAACGGAGCAGGAGGTCGGCGAGGGCCGTCAGAAAAAGTGGACACTGAGTCTGAAGAATCTGACGCCAGAGCAGAGCGGCAGATACACCTGCAGGGTCTCCAATCGAGCGGGGGAAATCAACGCCACATATAAAGTTGAGGTCATACGTGAGTATCTCACAGAGAGCCTGAGCCCATACCAAACATTTTCACCGTGAAATAATGCTAAAAACAACAAATGAGGTATTAATTTAAGTGATTACTGCTGCTTGTGTGGATCATTTTCAGGATCTTTTGTACATTGCTACGGGAAATTTAAATAGTGTAGGAAGAACTGTAACCTTTAAAAAAAAAACCTCTCTCTGATCTACCTACTCCTGACGTCTGATTGCCATCAGCAGGTCTTATTCATATCCTTGCTGCATGGATGAATGTGCTTGTGTAATCATGTATATGAGAAGCATATTGAGGAAGCAAGCTTGAGAGTGAGGCTTGTATCCTGGTGTTTGCATAGGGGGGAAAAAGAGGGAGAGAGAGAGAGAGAGAGAGAGAGAGAGAGGTTGTTCAACTCAGAGACCCTCCACCCAATCTGGAGCTGATTAAAGCCCAGCTGTCTGCCAGACCCACTGCCCCCCCACCCCTTCTACCCATGAGAAATGTGTGCTGTACAACCAGGAGCAAAGAAAGAGAGGAAACTAATCACACATACTTCTAGTGTTACATGTGGTATTCCTCCCTCTCTGTCAATTATAAGTTCTAAGCCTGAGGCTAATAGTGGTATGGACAACTAAGACCTCTTCTATCCGCAGAGGGCCTGTCATGTCAAAAGATGTCTGTGTGTGTCCTGACAGTTTTTCTCTGTCTGTTTATGCAGAGAGGACGAACTGCAAGCCTGTTTTGACGGGCACTCACCCAGTCAACACAACGGTGGACTACGGAGGCACCACGTCATTCCAGTGCAAAGTGAGGAGTGACGTTAAGCCGGTCATTCAGTGGCTCAAACGGGTGGAGTCTAACGAGGAAAGCCGTTATAACTCCACCATTGAGGTGGGGGACCACCGATTCGTGGTGCTGCCCACGGGGGAGGTGTGGTCACGACCCGATGGCTCCTACCTCAACAAGCTGCTCATTACGCGTGCCAAAGAGGAAGACGCTGGCATGTATATCTGCTTAGGCGCCAACACCATGGGCTACAGCTTCCGCAGCGCCTTCCTCACTGTGCTGCCAGGTGAGGCCTGGGGAATGTCTGTCTACAGTGTACTGCCGCCACAGCAGCAGGAAGTGTTACAAATATACTGCAGAGGAACGAATCACCAGCTTGGACAAGGATCTTTGTTATCATCATTTATGCTGCGGTTTATTTTAAGAAGTCTGCAGTAGTGCACATAGCAGAATAACATCAGACAGAGATGTTGGACGTCAGTCAGGGGTGCTGAGAGAAACTTAATGATCTCACACTGTGAGACACTCTAAACTCCCTAAAACAACTCAATGTGCTCACATGTGATAGATTCAACCTATTATGCCTTAATCTGGGTTAGAAAAAAGGTTGTTATAGACAGATTATAGACATATTAGAATAAATAAAATCAGTCAAGCCTCTACCACAAACACTAGTGTACAACCCATGTGCCTGAAACTGTTTTGATTATCAATTAATTCAGTTTTCAGGTAAAAAAAAAACACAAATGTGAGCGTCTGTGTCGTCCTCAGTGGAAGAAGTTTGGTTGGTTTACTTGACATTCATTCAAATTAAAAGTCATTCTCATTAATGTAGAGAGAACAACAGAATAAATGCATACAAAAAATAATTAACAGGAAAAAAAACAAACAGACAACATAACATAAAATAGTTTGATTAAAGAGCAGAGGTTTTAAACTGACCTGCAGGTACAAGTGTGCTAAGTTTTAATGTGTTTTGTAAAACGTTCCAGGTGTGTGCAGAACAAAAACTAAAAGCAATTCACCCAGATTTAGTGTTTGCATGCAGGACTTTGAATGTTAGCCAGACACTTGAACACTTGAATATTCCAGTATAATAAGCAGGTAATATATGTTGGTAAGTTTCCAATAAGGGCTTTGTAAATAAATGAAACAACCACAAGACTTGATTGTGTCAAGACACAAGAGATTGTGTAAAAAAAAACAGCTGGTCGAGTATGAGAAGATTCAGCATTTAAAACATCTTTGGACTGTTCAAGCATTTTATTTACTGAATGTTGAATCCAACCTGATTAATTGATCGTAAAAATGATCATTTGTTTCAAGCCTTAAGCTCTTCACCTGTCTATTTAAAACAAGCTCTTGGCAACATTCAAGCTTTGGAAACTTGTTTTGATTTTTTTTTGGCCCTCTTCTTTTGCAGACATGAAGCCTCCCATCACGCCCATTTTCTCACCAGCCTCCAGCTCCCTCCCCTGGCCTGTCATCATTGGCATCCCCGCTGGAATAGTGTTCATCTTTGGCACCGTGCTGCTGTGGTTCTGCCAGAGCAGAAAACACTGCCCCCCTCCCAGCGCTCCAGCTGCTGCCGCACAGGTACTGCAGAGCTCCCACCGGCTGCCCTATCGAGAGCGGGACAGGGGCTGTGTGGCTCCGTCGTCCAGCTCCTCCAGCCCAGAGAAAGACTGCATGAGCTCCATGAACTATGAGGAGTACCTGGCACAGCAACAGCTCCTCCTCACCCAGGGGGGACCATCGATCCCTCCTAAAATCTACCCCAAAATCTACACTGACATTCACACACACACTCACTCCCATGTGGACGGGAAAGTACATCAGCATCAACACATTCATTTTCAGTGTTAGCCTCAGTGCCAAATACCCCCCCCCACTGACTCCTCCAGTATCTCAGAGGGACAATGAGCTGTGGAACAATGTGAACAGCAGCTCCCAACCTGGCATTACTCTTTTAAAAAAAAAAAACTCTTCTCATAGCTGGAGATTGCTGGGAAGAGTGAGCGCGTGGGGAAAAACAACAAGAGGCCAGTGATATACACCTTGTTTTTTTACATCCAAACTTCCATATTTGGTGCTTATTTTTCTTTCTTTTTTTTTACCTGTCAGATCTCACACCACTAAAATCCATGAATCCTTGTTGTGCACTTAATACAAAAAGGACAAGGGACTTTTTTTTTTTTTTTCCCAGTGTGTGAGTTTAAACAAAGCTATTCAGGCCAGCTGAAAGGTCTTCCTCAGAAGTTGAATTTTTGCATTTTCCTACTTGAGGTGTAGCAGAAAATGGAGGTTCGGTTTTAACTTTCACTTGTTCAGCTGTTGGGAGTGCAGAGGCTCTATGTGTCCTGCCTGGTAATAAAGATGAAAATGGTACTCAAGATTTACAAAAGGGGGCCGGATTTATGCTCCTACTCAGGTAGTCCTTTTGTTTGTTAAAAATGCATAATGTTCGGAATGCTGACCACTATCCTTTGTTACCTTTCTCCATCCCTCCGTTCAAAGTGATAAAGAGTAGACTGGTAAGTTTTTTAATAGCCTTTCTATGGCATGCAAACCTTGCCTAAGACTGCAAGGGATGGATAAAGTGTGTTTCCACATTAACTGAGTTGGTCCTCATTATCATTTTAACTTTTTTGTTTTGTTTTTTTAGGTAGGTTCCCATCATCAGTCAGTAGCATGTTGAGTTAAACCAACAGAGGATACATTTTTTTAGACCACCACCTTATCCAACCACAGGTTATGAAGCTGTAGTCATTTATAATCAAGTTGAGTCATGAATATTTAATTTATTTTGCTAAAAAAATGTATCAAAAGTTTATTTTTCAGAGTAAGGTGTTTTACATATCTATCTAATGTTATTAAAGTATACTGTTGTTGTGTATAGTACATTTTGAGTACTTCGTCACCCAGTTTAATCACATTTAGTTCATGCCAATATTTAGGTATTTCTGTATGTAATTGGTTATATTTGACAATCTTGTATGATGTACTCTGTTCACGGCTGAAAAACTAAATCATCTTAAACTGTGATGGTTTGGTAGTTTGATTAAATGACCTGAAACTAAGTCGTCAAGTGCTTAAAAAAAAAAAAAAAGAGGTTCATCTGTTCATCACATGAATACTGCATGACTGCTCGCTAACAAAGGCGTAAAAGTCCTTGTGAATGAGATAACGGTAACAGTGGCTGAAAACATAAGGGCCGGGTACAGGCAGGTCAGCTTTCTTCTTTTGAGCGAGTTGAAGTGTCTGCTGAGGGTGACACAGAGGGCAGCCAGCAGAGGGACAGAAGTTGCTGGGATGAATGACTGAATAGATACCGTACAGACGGTCTCACACTGACTCTTTTTAGATGAGTGACGGCCCCTGCAAGACTACACCGAGTGACCAGCATCTTTTCCCTCCCCGTTTAAAGTGAATCCACCCTCTCCACTGCCACCACCCCCCGGTCCGCACTACCACCTCATTCAACTCCAATCTAGGTAGGATTTCCTTTCACCATTTAGGAAGTGCATTGTCCTGCTCTGGGAGTGATGTGACAGGACCCTGTGATTGCTCAGGAAAGAAGGGGAGCATTGTGTCAGGTGAGCTCTTGTTTTGTTGTAAGCACTGCAGGATGGGGATGAGCTTTGGCTCCAGACAGATGAGGGGCGAGTACGTTGAATAGATTTGAGTGTTTAAAGAAAAAGAAATTCTACACAGAAAACTTTTTTTCAGGCTTCAAACAGCTATGTTATTTCTAGATCCATAAATAATACTTTAAATCCAAAATGCAGACGACAACATTATTTACATCATCAAGACAAACACTGCCCCCTAGTGTTTGTAATCATGCAGAAATTAAGACCAGTGTTAATCTAATAATTGTCATTAAGACTGGCAAACCTTTAAATCTTTATTAACCTTTTTACAGTATTGTAAAGAACATTGACAAAGACAAACAACATACTTAACAAGGAAATCAGGACACAAACAAACAAAAAAAAAGTAATTAAAATACACAGTATTTACAAAATGAGCTCAACCCTTCTGGACTTTGGTGATAAGTTCATCACAAAGTTTGGTGAGCTCCTCGGCCTCCTTCGACTGTAAAAAAGAAAAGAAGAAAAATCAGAAAAACATGAAGATAATATATTAGAGCTTATCTTGAAGTATCTGTTTCATTATTTTCCACTCACTTTCTGGTCCAGGCTCTTCTCCAGTGACTGCACCTTCAGTTGCTCCCGGCGCAGCTGGGCTTGAAGTGCAGATATCTCAGCCTTGTTTTTGGACCGCACCTCTGCGATTTCTCCGTTTGCGCTGAAAAAGAACAACAAAACGTCAGCGAGATGCTTGCGCTGCTTGCAGTCTACACCGTTAAGACAATAGTCAAGCTCTCTTACTGGCCAATTTTCTCCTCAGCGTGGGCTTTAAGGGTCTGGTAGCGCTGCTCCTCCTTTTTGATCCTTGCCAGATAGTCCTGAGCACAAGCTTTCAGTGTCTCTTCATTCTGGAAAAAAGTCAAAGAAAACAGTTTACCAGTCAATCTGCCACAGGTTTTGTTAAAGAGAAAAAATGCAGTATTTCTGATTTATTAACAGGGCTCATGTTTTCTAACCTTTTTGTAGCCCTCAATAACGTCCTTATACTTCTCCAGTCTCTTGAAAAGGTCGGAGAAAGATCTCTCCATGGCGTTCAGGTCACTGGACACCTGCTCCTTCTCCAGCAGGGCCTCATTGAGCTTCATCTGGGACAACTCCCTCTCTTGCTCTTGATCAGCTGAATGATACAATGATTGTTTTTTTTGTTTTTTAAATTAACACCACTAGATCAAAAGTCCTTCAAAAAGACTGATGTCCATATTTATAATAACTCACCCATCATTTTTGCAATCATCAGCTCAAACTCTGCAATGATTTTTCTGTGTGGAAGACAAAAAAGGTGTCAGATGTCATCATTGAATTAAAATCGATAAAGACCAAATTAAACCACAGCTCACCTCATTTCCTGTCCATCGTCGAGAAGCTTTTTATACTTTGCACTCCACTGCTCCTCTTTTTCCTTTGCCTAATTGAATAATAATGATTTTTTTTTTAAAAAAGCACAACCTTTCAATGTCAAAAAATTATTAGTGATGAACTGTCTGTTGATGTACTGAATACTGTCCCTATTTTAAACTTCATATTTAACAAAAGGTCTGTCACTTTTTTTTTAAGGAAATATTAACCTCAGTAAATGGAAAACTCTAAATAAGGGATACTTTTCTACACAATTTCTTCCTTTTGAAACAAAGTTCAGACAACCCTGCAAGCTTAAAAAAAAAGAAAAAAAAAGAGAAAGAGAAAATCATTGACTGTTAAACATGTTTCTTTGATATTAGATGCTGCATTTACTCCAGAATGTGCTGTGGTTGAATCAGATTACGCCCCAACTGCTTCAGGGACTGTTTTGGAAAAACCACAGTAACCATGCTATCGATGGAAAAAAAAAAAAAAAACCTCTGCTGTCATTTGTCAAATCACAAAACACTGAGCAGGACATACCTCCGCCTGGACCTTGGCGATGGCTGCATCCATGTCTTTCTGACTGTACTTCAGCACCTCAATAATGGCATCCTCTGTGTTGGCTGGCTGGTGGAAAGGAGGGATGAGGCCCTCAAGGATCGGAGGAGGCTAGATGACAGATATAATATATAAAAGGAAACCAATGAATGTTGTTTCCAAAACAGTGGAGAGACACTTCCAGTTATTTTTGGCATCAAGTTAACAGGCTCAGTCAATAGCGGTGCTTTGAAAGTGACTTACTGGTGCTGTAGCATCATCAAACAGTTTGAAATCATCCTTTTGTGGTCTGTTTGCAGTCCCTTTTTCAGCCATCTGTGGAGTTACAAGCCTGAATTGTGAGAGAGAGAAAAAAAACAAAAACTTGTGAAGTGGTCAAAGTGGTTACGTTTCAGACAAATCTCATTCTGTTGTACAGGATGTCCAAAGCAGAACAAATTCAGCTTTAACGCACAGTGACGGCAGCAGTCAGAGTAAGTGAAAACAGAAGTACGTCATACTGTGAAACAAAGGGAACGGGGCGAGGGCCGTGGCTCTGAGCAGCCGGGCCTCCAGACTTCTTTGGGCTCTCTCTCAGGAGGGGGTCAAACTTAAGGTACAACGATTGTTTCCTCAATGCAGACTCCTTGAACTGCAAACAAAAAAAATGCAAAATTAAACATTTAAACATGTTCAGGTCATGCATCAACAAGCCAAGAATTTCATTATTTGACATCCATCCACAAAGAAGCACTTACACTGCTGGACCCAAACTGCTCGAGGTAATCGATTTGTCCGTCAAAGTCATTGGCCATGACTGGAGATAGAGATCATGGGTTAATATTTTAAAACGAGTTTCCATTTAATAATGCTTCACAAAGAATACATCACTGCTACACACAAGGAAACAATTCTTTGATAGAAAGGTATTCTGACTTCTATTCATAAAACCATAAAAACTCCTTGTGGAACTGGACAAAAATGAGGTTATAGCCAACGTTTACTTACACATAGTTCCAGGAACAAACTCGTCATTGAAATCTGACATGGTGTCCTGCGACTTCTGCTCAGGTTGACACAATTCAGCAAGCTCAGGGAGACTCTCTGTGGGTTTTTCAGCTTCAAGTTGAAGTCCCTGGTCAGGGGCAGCCGTGTGTTCAGCATTCTGTCATTACACAATGACATTTATTCATGAAAAAACACACACGGCCAAAGGAAAGTTAAATGGAAAAATGTATTAAGAATATATCAAACTTTTCTTACTGCTGCAGGGTTGGGTTCAGCAGCTGGGACAGTCTCTCCAGCACTACAGAAGGAAGAAAAAAAATTCATACCAACGGACAGTGAAAATGTTGCCGGCTACAGAAAATAAAAGATGCTTGATACACTCAGATAAAAAGGTTAGCCTACCGTGCTGGTGATATGGCTTCCTTCTCCACAGGCTTGTCTGTTTGCTCTGGAATTGAGGTGTTGCACTTTGGAGAGTTTGTCATGTTCACTTTTGTGCCAAATGGATTGAAGTTTGGGTCGTCAAACTTGTCAAAGTCAAATGAGTAAGACCCTTTGGGAACTGGAACGTCAGCAACATCGCTTGTGTCGGGCTCGGGCTTCACCGGAGGGGTTTCTTTTGCTGGTTTGACAGCCAAGGGTTTTCCTGCTTTAGATTTCAGACCAGGTGGTCTTTTGCCAAATTTCCTGGGTGGTGGTTTCTGCTTGACCTCACCGTCATCATCGAAGTTGAACTCAAGTTTGACTGGTCCCTCCTTGATTGGGGCATCAGATGGCTGGGACGGCAATTCAGGAGCATTAGCTGGGATTGGGGCCACAGCGACTACCGGTTTCACCTCAGGCTGTCCAGGCACCTCTTGGGCCACATCAGCAACATTTGTGGGGATGTTTTCCTTAATTTGCATCTCCTTGACAGGCAAGTTATTGTCTGGCACCTTTCTCCCAAGGACAGGGGAATTCTCAATCTTAGAGCCACCGGTTTGGAAAGGATTGATTGCATCGAGGTTGTCAAAATCCAAGTTGTAGGCACCTTTCACTGGCAGCGGAGCGTCTTCCACAAAACTTCCAGACATTTTGTCTTCATCCACACTTTTAGCAGGTTGTTTTTCGTCAAGTGTGGCAGTGCATGAATCCAGTTCCTCAAACGCTGGGACCTTCACCACTGTGACCACACTGCTCTCAGTGGAGCTGATGTCGGTGGAGGCGTCAACCAGTGAGTTTTCCACAGAGGGGGTGAACGGAAGTGTCTCATCTAGTGCGGATTCGATTTTGGTAGGCTCCTCCGCGGCGTTCTCTGGTTTTGTGTGTTGAGGCTCGGTTTGAAGTGTCGGAGGGTTTTCAGCAGCGGGCCTTGCAGGGGAGAGGACCATCTTATTAGATCCCTGAAATGGATTGACGGCATCAAGGTTGTCGAAATCCAGCTGATAGCCTCCTCTGCTCTGTATCGGCATGTTATCATCAGGATAAGACGACACTTCTGTGTTAAAATGAAGAAGATTATCGTAAGTTTTTTTATTATTCAGACATTCAAGGGAAAGAACTTTGTAATGTTGGACAAATCACCTTGTTTGGGCTCATCAGGCTGCTCAGTGGCATCTAGTGGCAGAGTACTGTATGAACAAAACAGACTTGGTTACTGAAATCGATCAAGCATTTCATTGGAGGCATGCTGCAGTATCAGAATGTTACTTACTTTGCTTTATCCAAATTTAAGGACTCCAATGCTTTTGTACACTCGTCCACACTCGTCATCTTGACAGACTTGGGCGATAGGATTCTTTTAGTCATAGGGTCTCTTCTTGGAGTCTGAAAACAAACCTACACACAAGTGATTTCATCAGTACAACAGATGTTACCTTGATACAAAAATATCTACAGAACAACAAGAGTCATTAAAGTACAATTAATTATAATGTTTTTGTAGTTTTGTCGACCAACACAAGTCTATACTTGATAGCAATAAATGTTGTTTAGAGCTTGGTCACAAATTCATTGGGGAGGGTCAAATTTTAAATATTTAAAAAGGTATTCAAAACTAAACTCAGTCTCTCTGTCTACTGTAGATTGATAAGATCTATTAGCTGTATAAAAAGGCTCAGCTTGGTGACACTGGTGCCAGTGCAGTATGTGAAAATATATCAAGACAAGAAAAGGAACATCTAAAACAGTGAGCCGATTCTGCACCTTTGTCCCCTTTGGCATCGTCTTGCTGGGCAGGTTCTCTGTCTGGCGCAGGATGGAGGGCCTCCCGGTCGGCTGATCCAGGGCAAAAATGTCGTTAATTGTGGTGTTCTGCTTTCCTCCAGGGCAGACGCCACGATTCTCATCATTCACCTCGACAGAACTCATCCTGGTTAAAAGCAAAGAGACAAAATACAAATTACAGGGCTGAAAGGACTTGACACTCTGAGGGAGGAGTCATCCTGAAAGCTGCACACAGCTGATAAGACACTTTTGGTCGTGGGGTTTACTGATGTGTGAAAACGATCATCACAGAGAGATGACACAAAGTTAACAGCAGAATCAAGACAAATGTGACCACTACGAATGTTGATGAACCTTAGTTTTGAACGTGCATACACATTTTCATTTTAATACACCTTCTTTAGGTACTGATTGGTTTTGCAGCTAAAGACTTTCTGTTGAAGACCTGAACAATGACCCATCAGGTTAGACAAAAGACATATATACATATAGAAACAATAGCCAATGATGCCATGTGCTTGGCAGATATTTAATGACAGAGAAGTGTGTGTGTTGGCCAATAAGTAACAGAAAAATTGCAGTACAGCAATGCCTCAATGTCTAAGGTAGAAACAGTGCCTGCATTACACAGTTTTCCCACCAGAGAGCACTAATAGGTTCATTTTCAATGTGTGTAATGTCCAGTTCATTACATCTGTCGGTGGGGGATAAAATATAATTTAGCCTTGATTAAACAAAAAACCTTTTCATAGACATTTTGACTTGACAAAGCACTAAGCACTGGTGTAACTAGTTACTCTGTCCCAGTAAGTCGTGCTAGTGAGCAAGCATGCACAAAACAAAAAGGCCCTGCAACTATATTAATTTTGGTAACATTCCTGACTTGTACTTTTCATACTATTACATGCCCAAATGTCTGCTGTGAAAAAGGTGAATTAATCTTATCAAAGGGCAGACAGTTGAGTGAATGACTGAAGAGGCTGCAAAATGACTTTGTGTGAATTTGCACCAACCTATGATGGGTTGACAAACTTGCCAGCTCTGTCCTGGACTGCCCCCTAGACTCCGTAGATAAAGTGGGGGAGAATAACTCCTCTCACCTCCTGCAAACAGCTCCTTCAGCAGCAGACACCATAAGAAGGAGCAGCAGCAGCTGTCAGACTCTCTAACACCAGCATGCTTTAATGACTTTCTTCTATATGAGCATTTCTTTCCACCTTGTGCACTAGAGCTGCTGAGACAAGTGAATTTCAACCAGTGTGTGACCATTTAAGTCCATCATTACAATGATTGATGTTGATTAATATGCGATCATTTGGTCTTAAATGGTATATTACTATTTGACTAGATATTAATAATATTATTTGTATCATGGTCACTTTTACTATATGTATATACACAATATTTCTTACACTATGGTCACTTTACATTACAATACTCTTTTTTAAATTATATATCATGCCACTTTTATCCTCAGTACTTGTCTGTTTTCAAAAGGTTGATCGTTTTCCGTGTTTATTGTGTAGGTTATAGATATTTCTGTCTGTTTATTGTGTTTTTTTTTTGCCTTTTCTACTTTTTTCTAATTCTGTAGTGTATGCTACACTTTCCTCTGCTGCTGTAACAAGTAACAAGTACAAATTTAGATGCTGAAATATGAATGTTTGGGCGCTTCTCTGGATTTGCTGGTAGTGAAGGCCAAGAACTCCCATCTTTGTCTTACTGATGTCTTGGCACTAATGTTGCTAAAGTTTTCCATCCATTTTTAGCTCCTATTTTACTAGATTTTATACCCGGCGTTAGTGTCCAACACACTCAACGTGTAACGTTATTTTGCGACCGTTAGTCACTGATGTTACCAGACGTTAGTTTGACATTTGCCAATAAGAGCCACAACTAATTTGGACAACATTAACATTAACATAACATTACCATTAACATTAAAATTAACATTAACTAGCCACCACTGCCAGTAAGTTGACAACAAACGGCTCGTTGGCGAAGCTAACTGAGGTTAGACAAAGTTAACGTAACGTAAAGTTGTCTGTTTTTTTTATAAACAGACAACGAGCATTAGGCTTACGCTGCTACATTATCACCGTACATTCACCACCTACCTCGAACAAATGCAGTTTGCCGAAATTAAAACGTCTTTCGTCAAAGCATCCGACTGCTCGGTGGCTGAGAAGTGCTGCTGTGCTTTTTGAATAAACCCTCCCTCGCCTCGCTCGTTCGTGTGACAACCGTTTGGAATTTAAAAGTCTTGAAACGCACCAATGAGATCACGAGAAACATTCAAAGGAAATGCGCTTCCGGGTTAAGCAGCCAATCGCGTTAAAATGAGCGGATATGATCCAATCGACGACTGCGCCCTAATATCGAAGATGATAGAAAGGGGCAAGATAGACGCGTCGACGCCTAAAAACGTAGTTACAGCGATCATGCGCACTTCAGACAACTTTAAGACAATTCAAATGGTTTCAACCTTGACTTTTAATTGTTATCAGGACATGAGCTACTCTACTAACCACTACAGGACGCATAGGCATAAACAAACATGGTTTTGATTACATAGGCTGAGTGTATAACGGCATTGAAAGCGAAGTAGGAAGTGAGAGTCAGAGACTTCTCTCATTCTTTTTTTCATTTCGAGCACCATAGAAAAGTCACGAGTCCTTGTCTGCTTGAAAACAAATTTAAATCTGTGGCTCCAACGAGACAAAACAGTAGTCTGTGAGTCACAAATACAGTGTTTGATTTGAGTATACATACATGCATACATTGTAATGCTCATGATATGATTTATTTTTGTGTCTTTTGTCTGACAACTGAGCTACAGGATGAAGTCTTGGTATAAACTGCTATGAATCAAGACAATCTTTTATGCACAACGTTTGTTTTTAACATTAACCTGGCAGCTGAAATATCAAAAAAAAAAAAAAAATCCTGTCAACAATTTTGTCCTTCAACTGAAATAACAAATAAAATATTTGATTCATACATACTTTCAAACCCTTCATAAGATGTTATTATTAGCAGTAGTAGTAGTTAATATAACATATTGTGGTTTATAAATCTGTAATAAACTATAGATAGATAGATAGATAGATAGATAGATAGATAGATAGATAGACAAAGTAATATACACATAAACTCTTTGTGCAATAATTCTGTGCAAAAATGTGCATTGTACTATCTTATTCAGAGAAAGAGTCAGTGCAAGTTATAGCTTTGCAGCTATGCATTACATTAGCGCACACCTTTTATTCAACATCTGTTGGACCGCCCTGGTGCAAAAAAACTGCTCACCTTTCATTTTAGAATCATATTGTGTTATATAATATATATATATATATATATATATATATTATATTATTATATGATACACACACTTTTTTTTCTCTTGCTTATATTTTAAACTTAATATTTGTTATGCATCATTAACACCAAAACAAATCCCTGGTATGTAAAAACGGGCTTTACTTCTACACCTGATGTTGATTCTGCTGTCCAGGCGCGGAGCACTCCGGTGCAGCAGGTGGCGCCACGCACCGTCCACGCTGGTTTCCACGCAGACACTAAACATTTAGAAGAAGAAGAAGAAGAAGTGGAGGCAGACCTGCCCGCCAATTTTAAGGGATGTAAACAGTCCCGACAGAGCTTTTCCGTCTGACTCTGCTATGAAGAAAGTTAGTTTTACCACATAACGGCGATTTTTCTGTGTCAACAATGAACTCCAGTGGAAAAGGTAGCGCACCACACATGTATTTACTCGGTTAGCAGACTAATACGTGGCTGTCATCCTCCAGACAAACTTAAAGACGCGAACAGTGACTGGTTTCAGTAACCTTAGCAAGCTGCTTAACAGTAGACCGAGCTAACTAACTCACGTTAACTAGCTGTTATATTGTTATCTAGACATTTTGACCGCACTTAAATACGTGTAAAAACAAATGTTTTAATTTTGTTTACAGGATCTGGTGATTCATCCCAACTCGCTGCCAGGTAATGTACCTTTAGTTTCTTTGCCACGTCACTTACATTAATAGTAATATAGCCCATATATCTTAGTATAAGGAATTGGACTGATAACACAGATGTACAACAAGTTATCTTTTTCTTTCTAAGGTTATGTTGTGGAGAAATTGCTGAAGTCAAAGGTCAATGGTGAGGTCAGGAAGGAAGAAATGATGATGTCTTCTTCTGCCTCTGATGTCTTATGCTGTATTATTTATTGACACTTGGCCAAGGAGAATTAGAGACACTGTCAAAGTTCATCAGAAGTGCCTGAGTCGGTCTCACGTTCTGCCGAACTCATCCTTGTGGATAAACTTTAAACCCCATGATCACACCACAAATACTACACGCCCAGAATTAGTCAAAGAGAATGTCTTTATTCATGCAGGTGTTATTGTCAACATATTCTAGTCTGGAGACACAGATGTCTGTTTATGCAGATTGGAATGTCAACAACAAGCTTTCTATTATGTCTAGGACGGCAGCAATAGGTCTCTTCGACCGTGGCCACCACAGTGTTGAGATATGGTGGCACCTAGTCTAAGACAAACAATTAATACTGCCGAGGACCTCAAGGCCTACGCGTGACCTTGTGTAACCTAAGGACAGAAAATTCCATAACAGGTTACAATGTACACCTCATAGTCAATGTACAGTAGGAAATTAACAGCTCAATTTGAAGTGTTTTTTTTTTTTTGCTCCTGGTCTTGCAGCAGTGACAGCGACTCCATCAAAGTGTTTGTCCGAGTGCGACCTCTGACCCAGGGTACTGGACTGACCACAGATGGAGATCAGGGTCTGTGTCTCACTGTCACCTCGCCCAACACCATCCGACTGCTTTCAAAACCAGAACCAAGAACCTTCACCTACGATCATGTCGCCGACATGGATACGTCTCAGGTTTGGAGCATGTGGTGTTTGACTTATCAACATATCAACGACCGGCAAGGGTAAAACCTTGAGTGATCATTATAACCTGTATGACTCATAAAATGTATCTTTATTTGTTGTTCTTCAACAGGACTCTGTATTCGCCAGTGTGGCCAAGAATATTGTTGAGTCTTGCATTAATGGATATAATGGTACTATATTTGCCTAGTAAGTGGTCTTTATGTTTTTTATGTAAAGTATAAAATTAAGAATATTTTCAGGCGCAATCACTTCAATTCCTTTTCTCGTTCCTCTCTTGTGTCTGCAGTGGACAAACCGGCTCAGGGAAAACGTTCACCATGCTCGGTGAGAATTCAAGATGTTATTTACATTGTGTATTACAAATTCTTTAACATCCAGCAATAGAATAATTTTTTCCTCCTCTTGCCCTAGGACCATCTGAGTTGGACAACTTCACAGATGAACTAAGGGGGGTCATTCCTCGAAGTTTTGAGTACCTGTTTTTTCTCATCAACAGAGAAGTGGAAAGGGTGAGCTGTAACATTTCTTCAGCACAAAAAAGGGTCAATATCAGTCAATGTTTCATGTTTGTTTTCTAATGAATTTGTTTTGTTTGTTCTTTTTTCTTAAAGTCTGGGCAGTCCAAGAGTTTCCTTTGCAAATGCTCATTTATTGAGATATACAATGAGCAAATTTATGACCTTTTGGACACAGCATCAGCCAGCCTTTTCCTCAGGGAGAACATCAAGAAG
This sequence comes from Larimichthys crocea, assembly GCF_000972845.2. NCBI lineage: Eukaryota > Metazoa > Chordata > Actinopteri > Sciaenidae > Larimichthys > Larimichthys crocea. Next base: position 11,198,098 of record NC_040034.1, on the reverse strand, counting down.
GGTTTGTTTGTTGAGGGAGCTGTGGAAAAGTTTGTCAACTCAGCTGCCGAAGCCTACCAGGTATAAATCACTTGCTTGTTTTGACTAATGGAAGGTTATTGTACTGACTATAATTATATTATAACTCTCATGACTGACTTTTACATTCCTATATGCTGTACCTTGTATCCTGTTCCGTCAACATAAATAATTGTGTGCAATATACAATGTGTTATTTATTAATTATTGAGCAGTGCCAAATTATTAGAGTTGAGATGGCCTTAAATTGATGCAGGTGTCATCTTATGAAGAATGAGAATGTACAGAATATGTGTTTAAAACCATTTAGGTGCTGTCTATGGGCTGGCGAAATCGACGAGTGGCCTCAACCTCTATGAACCGTGAGTCTTCCAGGTCCCATGCTGTGTTCACCATGACTTTAGAGTCCAAAGAGTCCGTCAATGAAGTGGTGAACATCCGAATGTCACAGTTGAACCTGGTAGATCTGGCAGGGTCCGAGAGGCAAAAAGACACACATACAGAGGGGTCCAGACTCAAGGTGACGCTTTACCCATTAATCCAGTCTCATACTGAGGTGCTAAGTTTATGATTTATGCTGTTGCTGACAGCTGTTTTCTGCATTGCTTCTCTTTCAGGAGGCCAGCAGTATCAATCGCTCTCTCATGTGCCTTGGTCAGGTGATCATGGCACTGGTTGATGTGTCCAATGGGAAGAATCGCCACATCTGCTACAGGGATTCTAAACTCACCTTCTTGCTGAGAGTGAGTGTGGTGGAGAATAGGTTATGTTGCTGTGTAGCATCTTCCATGCAGTTATTCATAATCTGAATAGATATTATGCACTGCAACAATTGTATTGATATTTCAGGACTCTCTTGGAGGAAATGCAAAGACTTACATCATAGCCAATGTACACCCCGGTTCAAAGTGTTTTGGAGAAACGCTGTCCACCTTGCAGTTTGCTCAGAGAGCAAAGTTGATCAAGAATAAGGTATCTGTCATCAAACACAACGCTATGTTGTATTAAAACAGAAGTGAACTAAGTTTCAAGAGATGAAAATTTGAGTATTTTCTAATCTAATCCCTGTGCAATTATTCTGTTTTGCCAGGCTATTATCAATGAAGACACACAAGGAAATGTGAGGCAGTTACAAGCTGAGGTGAAGAAGCTGAAGGAGCAGCTCGCACTGGCACTGTCTTCTCAGCCACTGGACTATGGGAGAGATGTAGTGCAAGGAGGACCTGAACTCCCCATGGGTAATGAAACATATGGGTCAAACATATGTTATCATAACCTTAATCTCAAAGTAACTTTGAACCATTTGCAAACATTTGACATGGAATACAGTAACTGTATTACATGCAAGGTTACATGTTTGTAAAGAAAGTTTTCTGGTATGTTGCAAATGTGTAAATCAGCTTTTCTCATCAGGTCCATCCAAAGAAATTCAACATAACGCTGCATATAAAGCAAAGTTTTTGGCTGCTGTGCGTCTTTGGAGGAAGCGAGAAGAGGAGAAGAAGGTATGGGAATAAACTGACATTTGTTTTTGGAAATGATGCTCCTCTGTTGGTGCAGGGAAACTTACAGTAATGTTTGACTACACTCAGGTGCTGCTTCAGAAGGTGGCTCAGCTTGAGGAGGCCTGGGCCCAGAAAGACAAGTTCATCCATTCCAGCCGAATGATTGTCAGGTTTCGAGAGGACCATATTTCTCGCCTTGAGAAAAAATTGAAGGAAGGACAAGGTTTCCTGTCTGACATTGAGTCTCAGGCTCTGATTGACCAGCTGAAAGAAGAGATTAAGATCTTGAGAGATCAGGTACAAAATCTAAAAACATTTGACTGCTGCTGATGACTATATATGTCTGTGTAATATGTGGATACATGGCTAGTGTCATCACTTATTCTGAAAGGCACAATTTTTCATGTACACACTTCTTCCCTTTTAGGTTGAACATCATCCAAAGATGACTCGATATGCAGCAGAGAATTTCAGCCTCAGACAGGAGAACCGTCAACTCCGTTCTCTTGAAACGGTGGTAAAAGCCGAAGAGGCTGCAGCCACAGTTGGTGCTGAGCTGGAGGAGATCTTCCAGAGAGTTATGGAGACAGAAAGACTCACAGAGAGTAAGATTTCATCAGAGAAGAGGACAAGTAAATGTAGTATATCCTATATTTGTGTACTTTTCAATAATATTGTGTTGCTCCAGCAGCCTCTTCAACCCCTGTGGCTGGAGATAGTGTCTCGGCAGCGACAAGTGAGAGGCTGAAGGCTCAGCTGCTTCAGAAACAATCTGACCTCGCAGCTGCCCTTCAGGCCTTTGAGGAGTACAAAGAAGTCACCAAGTAAGCAGGCTATTTAATGTGGAAAAACCATATTAACATGGGCATTATCCAGAAAAGCTTAGCAGATGTTTAGCAACAAGCTCCTTCAAAAGCTAGAAAGGTGTTTTTACTAAGACTGCTAGAATATCAATATTTTTCTTTATTGTGTGGCAATAAAAGTCTTCAATGCTTATGACAGAGTCTAATTTTTGTTTGGATTGTACTTTGTGTTCTAGGAAACAGATGTCTCAGCTGGAGTCTGAGAAAAGATACCTTGACAAGTCCAACAAGCATTTGGAAAACATTCTGGAAGCTACGAATGCTTATAAAAAACAAGAGGTCTCTGAGCTGAACAGAATTCACGTTGAAACTATAAAGGTGAGAGGATGTTTAAATTTCTATTAATTCTTACAGATTCTTTAACAAGCATTGTGAAAAATTATTCTTCTTATATCTAATCTACCAGATTCTCACCACGCCCACCAAAGCATACAACTTGCGGTCCCGTCTCGTGCCTCTCTCTAGTCCGGACCACCTGAACGGGACAGACGAGAACGTAGAAGACATTTGGGCCGAGCAGCCTCCTTCAGACATGACTGAGATGGCCTTGACTGAGGAACTACGTCAATTGCAGGTACAGCAATGTTGATTTATCTTTTTAAATGTGTCTACAAAAACACAAAGTCCTCTTATTCCCCTCATACTTTCTCTATTTTTTTTTCCCCCTATCAGGAGCAAACTAGTCGTGTCCAAACACAGCTGAATGAGGAGGAGCTAAAGAACAGCAAGCTGTTGCAGCAAATTGCAAAACTTGAAGAACAGATCACTGTGATATCACAAGAGTCTGTCCACAAGGATGAGGTAGAATTTCCTCTTGTTCCTCATTTACTTCTATCATATCAAAATGTATTTTTATTTGATGTGTGGGTATTTCAAAAAAACATGCCCCTAACTCAACTATTGATTTTTCTAATTCTTCATCACACCTAATGCAGCTACTCTCTACTGAGCGAGCTAACAAGAACAGAGATCAGCTCAACCTGCAAGAAACTGTCAGCGAGCTGCAACAGAGCCTTCAGTCTGAGCAGAAAGCCGCAGAAGGTGAATATCTCATGTTTCTCTTGTATTGTTATCAACTTCCTTTTTATGTCAGATGGAGGTAGGAACAAGAGTGCCAAGGTGATGACTCTTTCTTGCCCTCCTTTCAGTGCTGAGGAGTGAGATCCATGATTTACGCCTGGTCCTACAGTCGTCCGATAAGGAACTGGCCTCTGTGAAGAACGAGCTAAGAGACAACCAGAGCGAGCAACAGAGAGAGACGAGCGAGCTCTCCAACAGTCTGATCAGCACACAGCTCCAACTTGACAAAGTCCAGTAAGCATGAGACTAACACCGCTGCATTGTGACTCTCCTTAAACCGATTTCATTTATGTGCTCACAACTACCGTGTCTTCGTTCCAGGTTGGAGTGGGAGCAGCTACTGGAGCAGCATCGGACTCTGCAGGATGCATTTGACCAGCTGCAAGCGGAGGCCAAGTTTGAGGCTGATCAGGCAGGACAACAGCTGCAGGACAGACAGCAGGAGGCTGACAAACTGAAAACACAGCTCACGGTTGGTGAACTCATAAACTCAACTACAGCCTTTTTTACCCTGAAATGTTGGCTATGATCTCTTAGCTGTCTGCATTTTCTTAGATTTGTTTTCTTCTGTTATAGGAAATGAATAATTCTCTACAGGCTGAGCAGGAGCGCTCGAGCACCCTGATCTCCCAGCTAAGAGAAAACAGAGAAAGTACATCAAAGTGAGTTTTGCCAGTGTGTGTCCGTAGTTTCAGTTATCAGAATTTAAAATAACTATATTAACGTAAGTAACCTTGGTGTATGTCTACAGAGAACTTATTGAAACTGTGGAGCAGAATACACAACTTAAGAAACAAGTCTCAGAACTGACAGTACAAAACCAACATCAGGTCAGTCCTAAAGATGTGTTTGAATATTTAAACTATTTAACATAATAATTGCAGCTCGATAACTAAATCTAGTTGCCTGATTTTCGTTGTTGTTGTGAAGGCACATAGAATTGTGGATCTTGAGCAAAGTCTCAACGCTGCCAATGAAACGATGAAAGGCTTGGAGCAGAAGATTGAACAGGACAAGGCAAGTCTCAGTGAATAATTCTTTCCCTAATTCTTATTCGTTCAAATATAAATTGCAGCGTGTCTGAATCCCACTTTTGTATTTTGACAGGATGTTGTTTTAGACCTGATTAACCAAACCAGAGACCTCCGCTGTGAGCTGAGCCAGAAGGACCAGACCATTGCCCACCTGTCTGAAGAAATCAAAGACATCACAGTAATTTACTTTTCCTCCTATTTCTAATGCTGTTTGGTGTGGTTACATATTCCTTTACTTCATACTTTTCTTATGTTGAATCAGTCATGTTATGTTAATATTTATGCCATTGCTCTTCTAGGCCAAGTACAATGCTGCCTGCCTTGAAAGGGAGAATATCAGAGAACAGAGCCTCAAGATGCAGACCGATATCTGTGACCTGAAAGAAACCTTAGACCGGCGTGTAGCATCCAACCAAATAGAGGTAAGCCTGACCATGTTAGGCAGCTTTTTTAGAAATTACTACAAGTGATTTAATGTTTTTAAGTTCTGTAGATGGCAAAAATGAATAGCGAAGTTACTATATGCATAATGTACATGTCTTCAGGTCGAGGTGTTACAGGAGGAAGTTGCTTATGCCACTGAGGAGGTTGAGAGACTCACTAAGGTCTTGGATGAGCAGAACAGCCTCCTTCAAGCATCTCAAGAGCAAACAGCACAGAAGAACATCATGATACAGAATCTGCAGCAGAAGGTAAAGTTGTTTTAACATCTCACTACAGAGCAAACAAATAATCCGTAAGTAAAAAAAAAAAAAAGTGACACCAAAACTCTATTTTCTACCAGTTGCATCAACAGCAAGAAGCAGTTGAAAGAACGATCAGGAATGGAAGTTTTAAGCCCCTCGTTGACCTGACAGTCACTCCTAAATCGTTACCTCGGGTAAGGCTTTATTCTTTATTCACATATAAAGCATGTGTAGCATTTGCTGTGCTAATTTGCTAAATTTTCTTCTTCTAATCTTTAATTTCTGTGTTTCTCAAGACACCTCGCACCCCAAGCAGCTTCAACAGGGACCTGACCCAGGTACTAGAGAGCCAGGAGAGGGAGCTGGAGAATCGACGCTCCTCCATGATGTCCATGGAGATTCTTTTAACTGAGCTGAATGCCGAGAGGGCTGCCAAGAACGAGGAAATCCAAAGGCTTAAGGTAAATCTTTGTACAAACGATAAATTAATCTCTAGCCATTCATCACTGGACTTTAATCTTCATTCTTCATGCTTTAATCTTCTAGTGTAGTTGCTTTTTTTCTTCTCTAGACTACATTTTTAAAAGGTTTAATAGACTTTGAAGTCCATCAGTGTTGATAATGTGTTTCCTCTGCTCTCAGACGCAGCTGACTGAGAAAGAGATGGTCCGATTGGAGATCCAGAATTTACTTGACCAGTTTTACACCAAGCAGAACCAGAATGGAAATGATAAAAGGTTGAGTTGATTCACCCACAGCCCTAAGATATATCTGATCTTCCATCCTTGACGTGAAATGAGTAATGTTATCTTGTAATTCTTAGTGGGGAGTTGAACGATGCCATCAAGCAGTCCATACTTAAAGAGCTACAGGAGGAGAGAGAAGAGAAGGTTTGTATCGTATCTGCTGCTTTTATTTCTTTTAATCTTTATTGAATAATCAATTTACTATTTGCTCCTCTCGTTCATTTACAGAGCACAATAATGCAGAAGTTGTCTGCCACTCAAAAAAGGTAAGCACCTGTGTTTCAGTCAAGTAAATGAATCAACATTTTGTTATTGCATGTTATTCTGGCCCTTCGTTAATGCTTGACATTTAATAAACTCTGTTTATTGTTGTTTGTGCTGTGTATCAGACTGCAGGCGCAGGAGTCGATGTTGGGCCAGTCTCAAACCTGCGTTCAGGAGCTGACGACTGAGCTGAGGAACCGCTGTCTAGAGTTAAGAGAGCTGAACCACAGGATGCAGGATGAGGAGAAACTACTGCAGGTCAGAACTTGGATGAGTATATCTCTGACTACGGGTAACATTTTGGGATGATATTTTACTCTGGAACATACTTTAGCCTTGATACAATGTAAAAAGCACGGCATTAGATAGTCTTTCCTCTTTGCTGGGTCAACAATGTGTACAGACACACTTTTATGATGAGGACACTTCAGGCCAAGTTGGAGGACCGTGTAGTTATACTTGGACAGTTTGATTTGGCTTGAGGAGACCTGCACAAGGACTGTCTAATAACTTGCAAAGTTAGCACTAATATTTAGTTCAGTCTATAAAATATAAGAAAATAGTGAAAGAATTGATGCATTTTGTGGCTTGAGGCTTTACACGTGTTGTAGTAGGGAAAGCATAGGTGTTACTAAAAACATTTATGATGGCTTAGTTTTGTCCAAGTGAGCCAGCATGTACGATGCCAAAACCCTGAAACCAAAGTAGATGGATCATTCATTTTATTATTCAAAATATCTTTGAAAGGGTGCTGTTGGAATATATTGCTGTTATTGTCCTGAAGCTATATTGCTGTTATTGTGTTAAGGTATTCAGTTTACAGTACTATAAACAGAGAACTTTTTTCATTTTCACTTGATTGATTCAGTTTTAATGTTGATCTATAAGAAAAATTGTTGCCTTTTTAATCTTCTGTTGATCAAGTAATTGATTATTTGAGGTGTAGTACTGATATATTTCATGTTTTTATAGGAGAACGAAGTTCTCCGTAAGCAGAACGTTAAGTTGTCGGAGGAGAATGGAAAACTTGTTGGACATAAGAACCACAAACAGAGGATTGAATATCTGGTGAAGCTGAAAAAGGAAAACACCCAACTTCAAGAGGTAAGAAACATATCTGCCATCATCAAAAGATGCCTCTCTTTGGTCAGTTTAATATTGTTAACCCATCACGTCAATCAACTTTTGTTTTACAGGAAAATGAAAAGCTCAGAACGGAGATGGGTTTAATGCGAGACCACATTGGATGTCCGCCACTGGAGATGGAGTAAATCCCTGATTTTTAAGTTGTTTCAATGATGAACTTTCATCCTTGCCAGTGTAGAGGTTTTTATTTTTTTACGGTCTTAATTTGGTTAACTACAAAAGCCATTGTGATCCATGGTTATTGTTTATTTTTCAGTCAGGGAATGTGTGGTAATCATTTTGCTTGTGACGTGTTACAACATTTTTGCCTGGAGCCATACTGTACATTGATCTGCTCGTACATACAGAGACCAGCTGTGATACAACATTCATTTAGTTCAGCTCCATTTCTTCTTAAAGGTTTCTTTACATGTTCGTCAGTACACCGAGTCACATTGTTTTCAGACTACAATGGAAAATACAACAGTGCTGAATAACTTCATAATGTGAAAACTGAACATTTTTGTGTTCGTAACTGTTAGGTGCTTATGTCCGGTCCTGTGATTGTTGACTGACCATCTTAGGTGTACCCATGGTATATGATTTGTTATATTTTTCCATTATAGTGAGGTGTATAGCCAATACCTTTTTTTTTTTTTTTTTTTTAGTACAACAATGAACTTTTCTTTGTTTTATGACTGTAATTAAAAAATATTTTCAAAACCTCTCAAAAGCTTCATGTAATGTTATTTTTCCCCCTAAAAAGGTAAAGTAGTGGGACTGAAAATTTAAACTATATCCTCACAAAAACACAAGAAACCAGGTTCATTTAAACTATATCCTCACAAAAACACAAGAAACCAGGTTCAGATCTTTGCATATCTAATCATAATTGATTAAAAAGTTGAGGGCCAGTTGTCTTTGACTTTGCTTTGACTCCTTGTGGTTCCTATACTGTAGTTTCCAAAAGTAGATTGGGAGTCAGAGCCTTCAGCTATCAAGCTCCTCTTCTGTGGAACAAACTACCTTTCTGGGTTTGGGAGGCAGACACGGTCAACACCTTTTAAGAGTAGACTTAAGACTTTCCTTTTTGATAGAGCTTATAGTTAGAGCTAGCTCAGGTCATCCCTTAGTTATGCTGCCATAGGACTAGACTGCCGGGGGACTCCCCCTCCCTCCCTTCCCCTATCTCTCTTTGTCTCTTTCTCAGGGTTATACCTAGTCAGGCACAGTATTGGTTGAAGATGCAGTCACATCTCCCCTCTCTCATTAATGCATGTTACTAACTAAACTTCTTCCCCAGAGTTTCTGTGCTCTGTCGTCCAGCAGGTTCTCATGGATCGTGGCTGCTGCTGTGATCCTGCATGACGCCCACTACACATATTACCACTGTCATTATTGCTGCCATATCTCCATTACAGCTTATAGTTAGTTGATGATCACAGGTTCCACTGCTACTGTAATCATTTTATCATTCATTGTAATGCATTGTCATTTTATCAGTCATTGTAATTGTACAATATGTGTGTGTTGATTTGTTCTGTACACGTGACATCTATTGCACGTCTGTCCGTCCTGGGAGAGGGATCCCTCCTCTGTGGCTCTTCCTGAGGTTTCTTCCACCTTTTTTCCCTGTTAAAATGTTTTTTTGTGGGCAAGTTTTTCCTCACTCCAACCGAGGGTCTAAGGACAGAGGGTGTCACATTGACTTTGGGCTATACAGATAAAATCTGATTTGATTTTGATGTATATCTGGTGCTGGGATGTTTATATTTAATATTACTTATATGCGTTGACATTTTAAATTCGGGGCTTCTGATTGTGTATTTTATGAAGTATATTTAAATACTAAATATGCTGTATGTTTCACTGTTGCCTGTTTTGTTTGATGTTTAATCCAGCCACCAGGGGCGCGCGCGGTGCAGACTCCTCAGCGGCGGTTAACGGTTAACGGTTAACGTTTCTGTTGGAGTGCTAACAATATTGTGAACACCTGAAACATGAAGAAAGCCTTTACCGCCGAACAAATCTCGGGCTGGTTCACCTCCGCGACGACGTTTGCTAACATCAAACTCGCAGAAGAGGTGGTGGAAAGAAAATCTGACGAGCCGTCGTCGAAAGAAACCAGGTGAGGCCAAAATAATGCTAACGGTTAGGTTAAAGTTAGCTAGTGACGAGCTAGCATCCCGCCTCACCTGTAACGTTGCAGGTGTCACTTTCTTTATTGTAGCCACAAACCCTGACTGATTAAACGCTATAAAACGTTATAAAAATGTAATGTAACGTAGTAATTCACTGTATGCGTCTAAACCAACTTTTTTGGGGTTGAAGACATTAGCTGGAAAACCTAAATAAAAGTGAATACAGAATAAAATGAAATGGTTATCTACTTACTAATCCTTAAATGTCACCTTTGCAATTAATATAATCTTTAATATGTCCCACAGTTAAAAAAAAAATAGATTATACTAAAGAGTGACTGTTGCCTAAATTAACACAGGATAAAAGATTTCAAATTCTGAATAGACAACAAAATCTATTTAATTTAGATGTAATAAGCTGTTTTCACCAAACACTTCAAAATGTTATTTTAAACCTTCTCTACACTTCCAAGAAAAAACACCAATATCAGTTTAAATACCGCCCGTGTATAATTTTAATATCTCTTAAATGTAAAATGTTCAAATTCCCACAGAATCTGTCAGTAGGATTTTGGCACAGGACGATAAGATAAGATAGACTTTATTGATCCACACCTGGGAAATTCACTTGTTACAGCAGCTCACAATATACAAGGTAAGAAAAATACCCTGCCCTGGTAAAGTGGGCTGAGTCCTTCCAGCAGTGACCCGGCCCGTGGTCCATGGATGTTTCCTGTGCTGTTTGTTGTTCCTCCTCTCTCTCCCTGTTTTCTTGTCTATCTTCAGCTGTCTGCTAAAGTTAAAAGCCATCCAGAGTTCATTCGGTCACGTCTCTGTGATGCTATACTCTCCATACTCCCTCTGTAGCCTTACTGGGGTGAGATCTTGCATGCCTTGTGATAACATATGGTGCCAATAATAATGTATTATGAAGTAGTCCGTATAACAGAAAAAGAAAAAGGCGAATCACTAATCTCCATAGTTCCAAGCCCGTGTTTGCACACACAATGGATTAGAGATTGGTGTCAAAAAAAAGTACTAGAAATACTAAAAACACACAGAAGTGTTCAGAGCTGCCAACCACACGGGCGCCATGGCAACAGAAGTGTTGTGTTTTCCGTTTGTAGTCCGTGTAGTGTTGACTATTCAGATTTGATTAGGCTTTGGTTGCATGCAAGTAAAAAAATCAACGTGAAGAACACAACATTGACTTAAATGCAATCTCGAAACCCATCAGGTATCATCAAATGACAGTTTAATGTTTCTTTTTTTAAGTTACCTGGATTCATGTGCAGATATCTGTGTAGAGATTAGCAGAAATGTATCTTTCTCATTATTTTCAGGTATCAAGTTGAAAATCTGACTGCAGAGGAAGTCTTTGCTCAGATATCCCCTTTTCTGGATATCCACTGGCTACAGAAACGTTGGCTGCTACCGCTGCGTTTCGAGATTGCATGATGATTAACAAGTCAGGAGATTAGACAAAAAATCTGTTACACAAATTATGTTAATTAGTTTTCTATATGTTTTTTTTTAGTATATATAATCTTGTTTAAATACTTGGAGATATAGAAACTGTTAAGATAAAACACGGGGTCATCACTCTTTGGTTGAACTGCTCCAAACACTGACATTTTCAGCCTGTGACAAGCAGTTGCAAGCATCTCCACTTCAAAGACTCACAAGCCACAAAGGCTGGGACACATTAATCCAGGTCACACACGTCTTCACATCACAAAAAAATACATGCCGGACTGCACAAGGTCTAACTGAGGTTTGTAATCTGGACTACAGAAAAGCGGTCAGTCCATTAAGTAAGGATTAAAAAGTGCAGGTGACAAACTACTTCTTGTAAACGAGACAGTTCAGTACATTGAGTCTTCACATTTTTTGGTCACAAGCTATGATTTATCTAAAACTAATACAAATAATAGTCTCTATGAACAGTTTTTCCTTGTGTTAACCACAAGGCCCCAGAAGTTTTGAGCAGTATCTCCTCTCACAGCGTCGTGCTGTACGCTCCTGTGGGCCTGAGAGGAACTGGGTAGTAATATGGAAGGTCCCAGTCCCTGTTAGACCCTGTGAACGAACTGGAATGCCGCATGGCCCGGTCCACATATCCAGAGATTGTTGGGATCTCCTCCCTTGGGTGGTCACCACAGTTGGGGACAGTGGGTGTGACAAAACCCTGCTTCATTTTGTAGCGACTGGTCCAAGCCTCCATTGGTTGGATCTGTGCTGGCTGCACTGGGAGGTCGTCCTCTTCATCGTATTCCCTTTGGCTCAGGAAATCCCTCAGCACCTGCTTGAAGACTGATGCCAGCTCCCAGGGCCTTATGTTGTTAATGGCAAGCACCTCACGAAACCTGTGGAAGGACGCAACCAGTAAGTTAATTAAACGCTTGTTGAAGAATCGTCAGCAGTGTCAGCATCCCACATTTTCAAGAATGACACATCTGGGACAACAAGAACAGATTTTTAGAAATGATACAAACACATTTCTGACTAAACATGTTATTCTTTGGTAATGTGGTTATATAAGCACACAGTAGTGACCGCCCAGTAGTGAGTTTCATAGGAAATAAGTAGGTCGCAGTGCTCAACCATGTAGAACATCCCTTCAACCTTTTTTATATCACTATGGCTAATGTAGACATGCTAACCCTGGCAGTCTGGCTTCGTTCAGCCTTACAGGGCGTCCTTCACCTTCACATGTTCACACACTACATCGCCTGCCTGTGTGACAGTAACACATAATGGCTTTTTGGCAGCTCCCCCTGCCTCTCGTTCCTTTGGGTCTTCTCTGCTTTGCCTGCTGTCAGGCCTTGTGCTGATGTAGCAGCAGCTAGCCACTGTTGACAGCATCCTAATGTGAGGACGGAGCATATAGCATGGCCACTACCAAACACCTGGAGAGCACGGTGGCTGCGTGGATGGGTGGGATCTGTGCACACAGGAACTCCAGCTGGTGTAGCTCTGATGTGGGGATGAGGGTCCGTAACCTGGGGTACTTCTGATACCAGCGGAGACCCAGGGCACTGTGGACCATCCTGTGCTCACGCTCAAGCTCCCTCGTCAGCTGCTCACGTTCCTCCATATGCCACAGGAGCTCTCTGATCAACATGCGACTGGGCACGACCCCCGAGGTCTTCTGAGGGGATGCGTCATCTTGATCCTGCACTCTTGTTTCATGGGACCATTTCATCCAGCTGAACAGGGGCATGGCAGACGCGGCAGAATATCGCGGAAACACTGCAGAAACAAGAATGGTTTGTTATTCTTAAAGCCATGAGTTCCCCACAGCATTGTTTTAACACATTTAAATATGTGTTGCTTCAGAACAAGAGCTAGCTGCTCAAAGGCAAATTAAGCAAAAACTAGATCTAACATGAGAGAGAGAAATGTAGTAACGGAAGATAGAAGGAAAATTAATGTAATCCCTTTTCTGACATAATCTTGCACTTGTACTGAAAATTAGGTCACATTTTCAGCTTCAGAGACCACACATGTAAGAAAATTTCAAACCCCAGCTCTGAGTGACAAAATGTTCCTTCTCATTTATCCACTGTTATAATTCATATTTTAAGGTTGACAGTGAAAGATTATCACCTCGTAACCAAGCTGACCTCTGGTCCCTGCCTGATTGGTGCTCTTATTGCCTACAGTTCAACTTAAACTCTGTGAAGGACGATGTCCCAGGTGTGTGTAGCTTTTTTTTCCCCAGACTGATGGATTCAACACAGCTTCCACCTGGGATTTAAATGGATTGCACAGCCCGCAGGGTCAGAGGTCAGCTTCACAGAAAACAAACCATTGTGTGGTTGCGAAACAGCTTCTCAGGTTTCTGATTTGATTCCTGCTCTGTGCTCTGAAAAATAATCAGCTCTTAACCAATTGTTAGTCTTCAGTAGGAAGGAATTATCAAGCTAACATCTAGCTGAAAATTGAAAAGAAGGTTTTGTACTTACAGGTAAAAAACAGTTTAATCAGAAATTGGGCAAAGATAAGCTTCACAGAGTACAGTCTCCAGTTCCTTGTCTTTGTGGGTCAGTCCAAGTAAACTTCATTCCTTCACTTGCTGTCAATGATGTTCCTTGGTGCCATCAAAAGGAGCACATCACTCGATTGTCGACAGCAATCCTGCAACGTCTTGTTTGTTGGAAGCGTTTCCCTTTTTGTGTTGCAGTTATTGTCTTGTTCTTATCATCCATCCAGCGCTCCTGTCATGCAGACTTTTTCCAGGAGAGTTAGTCACACACTGCTGTCACCTCTCCTCTCCTTTCACCCCGCTCTCCTCTGTGTGCAGTGTGCAGCTCTGTTGTAAGGTCAGCTGTTTGGTAGCTTGCACGAAATGTGTTCATCGGAGAGAAAGGAAGAGGGCGAGAGTGCATGTGTGTGCGCACGAGCCGTGGGTGTGTAGTATTTGAGCTCCTCTTAGTACTGTCAGAGTTTGTGCCTGCTGTTGTGATAAAATCCTGCCCTCGCCAAGAGAGAGAGAGAGAGAGAGGGTGAGAGGCAGAGACAACCGGGAGTGCTCCCCTGAGCTACAGTGCTGTGGGCCTGCTGGAGCTGACCAGAGGGAGAGACAAGAGGAGCCAGAGGCTCGGGGCAAAGTTCATGATGTAGGCAGAGCTGCTGCTATGTTCACCCACTGTAACCTCAGAGTTAAAGTTTACTTTTAATAATAACTTGAGTGTTATTTTTACTTAGAATCAGTGGTTTTATAATGATTATAAAACAAGGCCATATTATTGGGTGTGTTATGCTTTCTGAGATTAAACTAGATTTTTTTTTCACTTATTCATTGCTATAAACTAGCATTTCTCAAACATCTTTACACCATGTACTGCCTCAGAAAATATTCATTCCTCCAAGTACCACCATCATGACAGCGTGATCTGGCCCTGTTACTACTACAGCTACAGACAGTTCACAAGAAGCTTTTTTACTGTTAACCTTTGTTGAATCCTGATCATAACCAGAGCCACTTCTCTTCCTAATATTTCACATTTGGAGCCACGATTGCAGTGTTTTTGAACAGTGTTTTGTCTTTTTTATCTCCTCTCACTGTCATCACATTTAGCTCATAATTAATCATGGATGTCTGCACGCTACCTGCATGACTGTGAGAACAGAGCAGCCTGAAACAAAATATTACAGGGAATGCAAAATGTATTTTTTCATCTCACAACTGAACTATTTTCATTCAAAATAAGTATTAAGGTAACATTTCCCTATCGTTTCATATTATCCTCTATCGTTTATTTCGTTGTGACATAAATGGGTTTACAGCAATGTTTTCCATCATTTGGAGACGAGCTGCAGGCAGGACATTTGCATACACAAACAAGCGTGGATTGGAGTGAACGTGACACAACTAGTCCTCAAAACAAACCACCCACAGTCAGACATGGCAAGAGGCTTTTGCCTGCTGCACATCATACGACAAAGAATCACAGAAATAAAGAGATAATGGCTGGAGTTGAAACTTACATCTGCAAAGACTGTTGTAAGTGTAAAATGTAATAAGAAATAATTCTTTCCATGATAAGATACAATATGTAGCCAATAAAACAGTACAGTAGTAAGCCAAAGACGCAGTAATAAACTACATACTACAAAAATAAGCAAGATGTAAAATATTTTACATGCCTTGTGAGATTAAATCATTAAAACCATAAAACCGTATTCATTCATTGAACTTACAAGAAATGTGCACCATGTATGTATTATTATCTGGATATGTAGTTACAAATATCGGGATATGAGATTTTGGTCATATCGCATACTCCAAGTTCATGTTAGGTTACTGTAGACTATCAAAGTTTTGGTGTTACTGCAATTTATTGGTAAATAGACCCACTAAAATGATAAACTGCTTAAAATGTCATTTTGTTTCAGCCCGACAAAGGGCAGCCTGAAAAATGTGAAAGTTGATGGAGGGCAGCTCCAAAAACCAGAATCTGCAGGCAGTGAGTATTAAACTTTGTCCTACATAATGAAATATACAGGAAGATTCCTTCAGCCTGTAATGGTTTAACTCTGATTCTTTTGCATTCAATTCTGTGTCCTTAGGTACTGCTCCTCCTCCACTTGCCAGCTATGAGTACCCTACCTTGCCCATAACAAAAAACAGACAGGAGGTACAATCTGTACACAAATACACCCAAGCACACATCCTGATGGTCTGAAAGTGCACTTTAATTCTCCTGAAGTATTTTATCTTTTGGTCATGTTGGGGGGGTTTACTGAAATTACTATTATGTCCTCAGGACATTGGTGCACTTAAGCTTTTATAGTTTACTTAAGATGAACTCAATATGTTGGAGCCGAAAAGCTAACTACTTTAACTTTTACAATTTTCTGTTGACTAATGAAGAGGTTTGTGTGTTTATTTTAGGAGCTCATGTTGCCGTTTAAGCTGCAGTTTGTTAATGCAGATTATACAGTGTGGACTTCCAGTTATAAATCAGCTTACCACATCCATCTGCTCTACAATTTCATAACTTTATTTTTATATTTCTTTTTTATTTCAGTGATATGGTTCAAACAGGGTTTTAAGTGTGCACGTCTCTGCTTGTGTTTTGTGTGTGTGCCTGCTTCCAGCTGATTTCTCTTGTAGAAAACAACTCTGTAGTGATTATTCGAGGAGCTACAGGCAGTGGCAAGACCACCCAGCTGCCACAGTTTATTCTGGACCACTACAGTGAGAAAAATGCCGCATGCAACATCGTGGTCACCCAGCCACGCAAGATTGGGGCCAGCAGTATTGCCCGATGGGTTGCCAATCAGCGGAAGTGTACCCTGGGTAGTGTGGTGGGATATCAGGTTAGTGCAACATTTAGACAGAATCCGATGTACTTAAAGTGTGCACTGTATATGAGAGTGACACTGTACGGACCGAGGGTTGACCTGTACTGATTCACCCTAAAACTGTGCATAAAAAACACTGTGAAGTGAAGTATGTGTGTGTTGTTGCTAGGATGTCTTGCTGTGTTGTACAGGGCTCTGAAACAGCACATCTAATAATAACTGTTGTCTCCTCCGCTTGGTGCAGGCCTCTGGAGTTTAAGGATGATATCACTGACAGTGGGAGCAATGATAAACAGTTAATGTTAGTAAGAGATATAATGCAGCATAACCGGAACATTATGTTCTGTATTTTCGTACCTCAAAGGCTTTTTAAGCTTTGTCCTTAGTCCATCTGAAATATCTCTATTTGCTTTAAATTGAAAGCTCTTTCTTTGTTTTCTTCCCCTTTTGTTAAAGTTGTACACAGTGAATGAAAAGTTATTTTGTGCTCAGTTAAGTTGACAAACCAGAAAGTATTTCCATGAGGTTGGGAAATTGTCATGTTGGCATTGTAGACATTTTTTCAAGACACTAGCAAAAATTGAGGACTCTAAAAGGAAGAAAATTGTGACCCCCTTCCCGTTCACCTTCCAGTAGAATGTAAACTCATTGACAGGAAGTGGATATGATGAAGATTTCTGTGTATTTGTGTTTTAAAAGACAGGAAAGAACTGTTTGATTTGTTATTAGAAAATATAACAGTCTTACATCAACATATAACATCAAAAATATTAACGGAAGCGTTAAACATAGATGATGTGGCTGCCTTTTAGTCATTTTCATGCAGCTGCCTTGATAGACTAACCATCTCATCCCAACAATTCATTAAGCAATTAAACCGCTGTTGTAAGTTGTAAGTCCTCAGTAAAAAAAAGAGATAATTGTAATTTTCAGTGTCAGAATAAAAGTATGTGTGGTGTTGTGCAGATTTATGAAACAGCTCTGCATATTTGTGTTTCAGGTTGGACTGGAGAAGATGGCTACGGAGCATACCCGGCTAATCTACATGACTACAGGAGTGCTGCTGCAAAAACTGGTTTCATCCAAGTGCCTCACAGAGTTCTCCCACATTTTTGTAGATGAGGTGCATAAACGTGAAGCATGTTAACTCGTATCTTAAAATGAGTTTTGTTTTTTCCCTTAATTTTCGGTTAATGGTAAAAAATGCAGTTCTATCATGTTTCTCACCTTATTTAGTTAAAGTTAATTGTTGTATTATATGTTAAATATTTTATCATAGTTTTTTGCTGTGATTTCATCAGTATTAAGCTGCCGCAGGGACCAAATTTCAGTTTAGTTTCAGGTTTCATTTAGTCCCATAATCTAAGTAGTGATTAACTGACTATCTGGTCCAAATTTAACAGTTTAACTACTCTGCTTTTGCCCAAGGTTCATGAGCGCAGTGAGGAGATGGACTTTCTCCTGCTGGTGTTGAGGAAACTTCTTCATTCCAACTCTGCTGATGTCAAGGTAATTGCAAGACCAAGTAACCCCCCCGTCCTCCTGTATCAGTTGAGCTCTCAATAATAGGACATGTTATTTATTTTCAGATCGTCCTTATGTCAGCCACCATTAACTGCAGAGAGTTTGCTGAGTACTTCGGCACAACAATTCAGGGCAAGATGAACCCAGCCTACGTGTTTGAAGTGGAGGGGACACCCTACGCCATTGAGGAGTTTTACCTGGATGACCTCTACAAACTGTATCCCTACAGGGTAAGACTACCGTCAAGCTTTGTTAACGTTTCTATGTATTGAAGCCAAATAGTTGATTTGTGAATTTTGTGTGTGTGTGTGTGTGTGTGTGTGTGTGTGTGTGTGTGTGTGTGTGTGTGTTAACAGTTTGACCTGCTTCATCCGGATGACCCTCGTATTTCAGAGGAGATGTACGATCTTGCCTTCAGTCTCATCCAGAGCTTTGATGAGATGGAGGGCAAAGATTCCAGGCAAGGCTTCTCAGTATTTCAGCACATTTGAATGTGTTAATAAAGACACACAGAGTAATTATTATCATATGTGTTTGTGTTTGAGCAGCCAAGCAGACAAAGGAGGTGGCATGACTTCATCAGAGCGCGGCAGTGTGCTGGTTTTCCTTCCTGGTTTACATGAGATAAGCTACATGCAGGAGGCCTTGGCCAAGCTGGTCCACAAAAGGTTTTAACTTATCTCTTTGTTGAATCTTCTCGCTTTTGTCTTTTTGCTGGATTCCTTTGAAGAGAAGTCTTGTGTGTCAGTAATCATCATCAGAATTGGCTTCTATGAAATCCATAGTGCTTGTTAACGCGTGTTTCTAATGTTCAGACTGCAGATTTATCCTCTTCACTCCACTGTTACTCTGGAGGAGCAGAATGGAGTGTTTCTATCACCTGTCCCTGGATACAGGAAGGTAAAAAAAAAGATCTTATTCTGTCTTATATGTGTTCTTACTACCTGCTCTACTGATGGTCTCCTCACCTTCACAGGTCATCCTTTCCACCAACATTGCTGAGAGTTCGGTGACTGTTCCAGACGTCAAATATGGTTGGGTTTTTGTTTGTTTGTTTTTTTTGCCTCAGCTTGGTTTTATCTCTTAGCTTAATGTGTGTATTGTAATGAAGTTCTTAATTGAAACTCTTAATTGGTATTTTTGCTTTTGTTTTTTTTGTTTTTGTCATCACAGTAATTGATTTCTGCCTGGCCCGTCGCCTGGTATGCAATGAAGAGACCAATTATCAGTCTCTGTGTCTCACCTGGGCATCCAAAACCAGCTGCAACCAGCGTCGAGGTAAATACTTACATGCAGACCTTGCCCTATAAAGATTAAGTATCCTTTTATTTCTGTCTTTTTTACACTTATTTCCTCTCTCTATCAGGTCGGGCAGGTCGCGTGTCTAAGGGCTACTGTTACCGTCTTGTTACCAAAGAGTTCTGGAAGAATGAAATCCCAGAGCACATGATCCCTGAGATGCTGGTAAGAGAATTAAGAGATTTTTTAACAATATTTTGACCCAACTTTCACAAACAATTCATGCCATACTGTTTACCTTCCTCCCAGCTTGCCCCATTGGCCACCATCATGTTAAAGGTGAAGTTGCTGGACATGGGAGATCCCCGCTCCATCCTCTCCACAGCCCTTTCACCCCCCAATCTTCGTGACATAGTGAGGACAGTGCTCCAACTCAAAGAGGTAAATAAGTGTAGATTAATGATTCTTGTCTTAGAGAGCCATTAACATCTAGTTGAGTACATCTGAGTGTGTGGCTGTGATGATGTATTTGGATGGGCAGCTGACCACTCAGCTCTGTCATAGACTATTAGACCAGGACCTCTCTGACAGGAGCTCTACATCAGCCAGCATTAGCATCGTCAAGCCTGTTAGGTGAGGGTAATAAAGGGCAGTGCTATGTCATTATATATTTGTGAGAAAATCAAAGACGCGTTTGTTCATTCTGGTTTTGTTGACTGACAAAATATACACATTTGTTTTCATAGTATGTTCTAAATTTGACTAAAATGCAAAATCAGAATTTGAAAATTGTTTTTTATTTTTATTTAATTAAGTACAATATGTTTTCAACACTAAAACAAACAGGCAAATATTGAAGAAACTGTTTTCTTGTCTAAACCTTTAAACACTGAAAGTGAAACTGTTGTTCTGAGGTATGTTTAGGAGTTGACTGAATGTGTAAACAAAGTCTGTCTTGTCTTGACTGGATGTTTTATCCTGTAGATGGGTGCGCTATCTGCGAAAAGTTATGGCAGGGGGCAAAATGAGGATGGCGAGCTTACGTTTCTGGGTCGAGTGCTGGCCCATTTGCCTGTGGACCTGTACCTGGGGAAGATGGTTGTCCTGGGCCACATCTTTGGCTGCCTGGATGAGTGCCTCATCATAGGTCTGTCTTTTATTTTAAAACAAGAATGGACCTTAATTACTGCATGCACAATTTAACAGTTGTGGAGACATGGTGTACAGATGTGTCCTGACTGCACTTTTGAAAATAGGTTTGTGTGCATGTGAGATGTATTTGTTTTCACAAACTACAATAACAACTTCTCTTATCCTCAGCTGCCTCGCACTCTCTGAAGAGTTTCTTTGCCATACCATCCATGCAGCAGCTTGCCGGCCACAGGTGAGTCACATCCAGCAGACTGCCAGACTGTCAGTGTTGATCATTTACCTGTCACAATATATTTGGGACATTATATTGTCATGTAACTCCATGAAGCCCAGTCCATTCTGTCTGATCAGCTTTTACGTCTTTAGTTCCGTCACAGTGTTTTGTTGCTAATGCGATGCCCTGCGGTAGAAAACAGATGCAGACAGTCCAGACACGATGCTTTTTGTGGATATTCAAAACACTGAAATGTGAATTATTTGAAGAATTAGCAGAAATTGTGCTGTCAAAGTCTCATAAAAGTCACCATCATAGCACGTCATGCACTGTTCTCCTTAATTCTGGTTTTCCCCATAAGATATTTGTATGTTTTAGCAATTTTTTTTCTGGCAGTGCCCATGTAGATTTCCTACAAGGCCCAGGCTTAAAACCTGTGGGCTATTTTAACCAGACTACTTGCAGGCCAGAAACAAATATCAGTTCTGTGTATTGTGTGACTTTTCTTTGTGCGCTGAATAATATTTGTTGTTCCAGGAGCAAGTTGGCCTTTGCCCGTGGCACACCAAGTGATTCCATAGCTTTTGTCAATGCCTTCAAGGTAATGTGTTTGATGCCAAGTCAACAGCAAGTTGTGGTGTTTGATGGATTTACATATTTGCCTGATGGCTGCTGTTTTAAACCCATTCCCTATTGTCTCTTTCTGTTAGGCATGGCACTCAGCCAAAAAGAAAGGACAGCTGAGACACCCGAAGGTGAATAAAAACAAACATGAGGTCACTGAAAATATTATGCTGACTTTGTTTTTCACAGGTTTAAACATGAATAAACTGCTGCTGTTGTTGTACAGAGCCACCGCTTGACACCCTGCAGTTATGCATCTTAGACATGAATGTGTGAACATGGGCACTTTTACTTTGGACTGTTCTTTAAAGCTTTTAGTTTGAGCATTAAGATTTTTTTTATCAAAGTGCAAGATTTCTTTTCTCCTTTTTAGGACGAGTTGAACTGGGGAAAAGAGAACTTCATTCAGATCAAGAGGATCAGGGAGGTACAGAGAGATACATCAAACCACACTACCAGATTTCTTTGTCATCACCAGTCCTAGTTGAACGATGAACAACAATAACGTTAATCTTGTAGATTGTAGTCACGTGTAACCAAGAATGAAACTTGCACAGCCAACCGGACAGAACAAAGTTTATGAATTGAAGTTTATGAATCTTTAACAAGATTTAGGCAGCCCAGTCATAAAGTAGTTGTTGACAAAGATTTAAACTCAGTATTTTTTTACAGATTTCAGCTTGTTTTCACATCTTACTCTTTGGTGCATGGTGATTGTTTCATGATGAATACTATATATAATATAGTGGCTCAGACCTCCTTAGCAGTAACTCTCTGTCCAGGCTGCTGAGCTGTACGAGGACCTGAAGAATCGAGTGAGCCAGTTCAACATGCGTGTGCCAGAGAACGCTCAACCCTCGGATTACACCAGCACACACAGGCAGAAGTTCATTCTTCAGGTTAGAGTCACTACTACACATCATGGGATGTACAGTAAAGAGATGATCTCCTGGACCTAGGTGAAGTTACACAGAATCCAATTTAGGGTTCTTTCTCTCTCTTAGGTTGTCATTGCTGGTGCCTATTACCCCAACTACTTTGTTCAGGGGGAAATAGATGAAACCCTGGCCTCCAGAGAGTTGAGTGGCTTCAACCCCAGAACAACAGTGATGGTATGGCTCCTATGACAATTACCTTTTTTTCTGATTGACCCCTTCCTGGTGTGTAGGACCATCAAAGCCCTTACAAGGCTACTTGTATAGCGATTGTCTTTTAAACTTGTTATATAAGAAGCATGGGTTTTGTAAAATGTAAAATAATTTGTTGTTTTCAGTTGAGGAAGCTCCCTCCATACAGTTTCCTGTATTACAAGCAGCTGCAGTCTCTTTTCCGCCCGTGTGGACAGGTCAAAACCATTTCCTTTGACAGCTCCAGGTAGGGTTTTCCATAGTATAGATATTGTTTCAATACCATGTGTTAAAAATGATGCAATCTCTGTTATTTACACATTCGATAACATCTAAAGGACTGAAGATATTAAATGATGCAATCGATTAACTTGGTACGACACTGGTTTGGATTAGTTACGTTATTAACAACAAGGCTCCTCCACGAGCAGCGAACCAGCTGCTGTGAATTGTGTGTGGGGGAAAAATGCAGTTTTTTTATTCTTAGGCGACTTTTTTTTTGCCATGGTATTGAAAGAGTTATCAAGTGTCATTTTTTTATACTAGTATTGTACTGAAGTTTAAAATTTTGGTACTGTGACAACCCTTAGCTCCATGCACTGAAGGCCACTAACAATCAGACATCTTTTTTCAATCCGCTATCACCATTTTATTCAAAGAGCATTGAAATGTTTAGACTTAAGATTGTCTGGATATAATTGTGTACGTCTGTGGGTGTGTTTGCTCAGAGCGTACGTGGAGTTCTACAGGACATCCCAAGACACGGGGGTGCTGCTTGAGGTGTCCCTTGCTCTCCTCATGGCACAGCTGAGCAGTCCCATGGAGCTGTCCGTCTACCCTGTTGAACAAATAGAAGGCTGTACTGGGAACACAAACATAACCCACATGAAATATGCACGGTACGACTCAACTGTAATTCTTTCCCTGTCCAAGTGAAATAACTATGTGAATTTAAAAAATATAAATCAATGAGTATTTGTCAAGTATGCAATGGTTCAACTGGGTCTGTATTTTCAAGGCAAAAAAAAAAGTCCCATTCTTGACCGAACCCCCTGCACCACAGACTGCACTGCTCAGTGCTCCAGCACCCTAATGTAACCTGACATCCTCGCACTCTGCGTGACTCTCTCCAGCTCTCACTTGGACTCCAAGGGGAGAGGTTTTAGGCAGAGACAGCTCCAGCTTTTTGTGAAATGGGGTGACGTTGCACATTATTAGCTATCCAACAATAATACAGCTCGCTCGCTTTGATGACCTCACATAGATTTTATGTTGTGATTCTTATTTGGCATGATTTTTAATGCTGTACCCAAACCAAAGGAACTGGATTCAAGCCCCTGTGCTGACAAGCGTCTACTCTGCTGAAGTACTCAGACAGTGTTGGGAAAATCATCAGTTCTCTGATCAGTATTAAACTCTGAATAAACTTTCATGATTACTTCATTAACATTTGTCAAGCAGCTCTGTTAACTCACGTCATGACACGAAACGGCAAAGCGGTTTCCACATCGCTCCCAGTGTGAGTGTAGTGAAGATGACGTGCACATGAAGTCCAGTTCTCTGTGTGCTTCTGCTGTGCAGGGTGAACGTAGACTTCCAGAGTCACTCTGTCTGCCCGGTGGGAATGTTGAGCAACATTGACCCAGACAAGCTGCCTCCCAACCCCTTGTTTGTGGTCCACATCACAAAGGTCAGTCCATTACATTAAACTTGGCCTAATGAAGCTAAATTTCAAAGCGTTACTTTTGTTCTTGGCTGAATGTCTGAATCTTTAATTTAGGACGTAATCCTCTCTTAACTCTGATCTCTGCAGGTGCTGGAAGTGGGTAATTTCTGGGGCTTCCGGGCAGATGAAGCCAGCTTGGAGAAGCAACGGCATATGACGGCAGAGATCAACAAACGTACGCTGAAACCTGTAACTGTGTCGCTCTATCCCAACCTGCTGTGTCTGGCTCCCTTCTCCGAGTTCAATGACCAGAGCATGTACTACCGCGCCAAGATCCTGCACATGCGTGGCAACTCAATAGAGGTAAATATGTGCTCACACCCGCCAGTTCTTTGGTCTCTTTATCTTCTCTTCTGTCCAACTTTTAGTATATTTTCCCAAGCAGTTCTCTTGTTCTTTTGAGCAGTTTCTTCATGTACCAGGATAATGTTGTTGTCCTGCAGGTGTCGTTCTTGGACTTTGGCAACACAAGTGTTGTTGCCAGCAACAGTCTCCGTGAACTTCCTTCTGACCTCCTGTCCCACCCCTTCCAGGTAGGAATACGTGTGACACCATTGGTCAGAATGAATGCACCTTGCTTATCTGCTCCACTGTTACACACAAACACTCTGATTGTGGTCTCAGGCTCAGGAGTTCCAGGTTACTGAAATGTGCCCTTCAGCCCAGTCCATCATCCTGGGCAACCAGTGGAGCAGCCAAGCCCGCGACCGTTTCATCACACTGGTGAAGGGTCATTCGCTCCTTGTGTTGCTGTACTCCATCCTGCATGATGTCATGCGCGTGCAGCTGCTCATCAACACAGAGATGACAAACAGGAGCGTGGTAGACATTCTGGTGGAAGAAGGACACGCTGTGAGGGCTGAAGAGAGCTTTGACTCCAAGGTGACACAACA